>NW_027526460.1:49461085-49618441 GCF_048455015.1 Haemaphysalis longicornis
CTCTGAAGTTGAGGTCGCTGTCTGGCCTTGTCGTAGGCATCGCATAGAGTACGACGCCCATTTCAACATGTGGAAGCGAAAAATAAGATTGACTCTGAGCCTGGATTGCACTAATCAGTGGTGCATAGGATTTCCAGGTCGTTAGAGTACGTGCTGATAATTACACCGTGTGATGTTTTCTTAAAGCTGTAACGCTGGTCGCCTGTTCCACCCTCGGTTTTGGCATTTGAAGCGGGAAGTTTGAAATCAGTAATCATTTAAGGCTGCTTATGATGAATTCGTTAATGGGGAGCTGGACCGTGCCTATTCTGCTTCGAATTAATAGCGCGCGTACCAACGAATGCTCTCGCTTTTTAAACCACTTTGGTATTGGCAGGAAGTGGCGACATTTCTTTCAGTGCTGACCCGCCGTGGTGGCTCAGTGGCTAAGGCGTTGTGCTGCTGAGCACGAGGATGCAGGTTAGATTCCCGGCCGCGGCGGCCGCTTTTCTGATGGAGGCGAGAAGCAAAAACGCCCGTGTGCACGAGATTTCGGCGCACGACAAAAATCCCCAGGTGGTCAAAATTAATCCGGATCCCTCCACTACGGCGCGCCTCATCGCCTGCGTTGCGTCGGCGCGGTAAACCCTACAATCCATCAATCAATCAATCAATCAATCAATCAATCAATCAATCAATCAATCAATCAATCAATCAATCAATCAATCAATCAATCAATCAATCAATCAATCAATTCTTTCAGTGCTGATACTAGATAACGATGGCGGACCATACGAGCACAGTTTTTTTTCTTTGAAATAAATCCCTTCATCTCTATACCCCTGGTCAACCTTTGCTCGAGTACCTATACGGAGGCAATCGTAAACTATGTCCCATTACGAATAAACAGCAGCATCTTGTGCACATGCGTTTCTTTTTCTTGTAGGCTGCGGGCATGTTTAACTGCACAGCGCGGTGTCCAACTAATCTACTTTATCTAACTAATCTGCTTTAATCATCTTGGCACCTTTGCTCGCGTTTCCTCCTGTCCGCGAAACGCCGAATTATTTGCGTACTGCACAGACCCAAACTCCTCGCGTTCGATCGACGAAGTTACAATCGGTGGTGGTGCACGCGTACGCGTTTATCCTGCCACGCACCTGTCGCTCGCGATACAGCGCTGCGTTGTTTATACAGCTTCGCGGTATACACCAACACTTTCCACCCGCGATGTTGCGGAGCGCGCTCTGCCGCTACCTAATGCTCGCCGATTCCGGACTCGTTGTCGAAACTGCCGTGTTGTCCTTCCTCGGGGACTAACTCATTGCCGGCAGTGTATAACTGACACCGACTGTTTGCCCGCCTGTCGCGCGAAGTTAGTTAGCGGCCGGAGAGGCTCGTTTCGAAGCCCAATAATGCTAATGATGCTTGTTATTCAAATGAAGTTCCGCCCGGTGAAGAAAGTTCTGGCGGCGGCGAGCACGCCTGACAGCCATCGTGTGGTTGGCGGGGGCGCTGGATGCATAAACTCCCTCGCACCCCCTCGGTTCCCCTGCGCCCCTTGTCGAACCGCGCTATCGATCACTCGTTCGCTCGTTACCGGCCCAGGGAGTGTTTTGAGCGAGTTTGAATATGCGAATGCAATTAGTCCTCGCTCGCCCGGCTCTGGCAGCCGGTCAGTAAGAAAAGAGGCTAACGAGCCTCTTTTGTTGCTGTAGTTCGTTTGGTGTAGTTTGGTGTGTATACGAGTGTAGTGTAAACGAGGGTAGCTTGGTGGTGTTTAGTGGAGCATCGCGGCGTGTTTCGTATAGGTTGAATACGGGCTGTTTTCTTGAAGAGCCTGGATTGTTGTACGCGATTAACGAAGGGTATAACGTCGTTGTTTGTTCAGCTGTCTCATCATTGTGTTTTCACAGAGAACGCGTCGTGTCGCGACAACGGTGCGTGAACGCGTAGCTAAGGCGATGTTTGCATTGGCTTTCTCAATCTTACCTGGGGGAGAATCTAGCTGTGTAAGATTCTGAGGAAGATCTCAGTGACTTCATGGAAATAATGAGTAGTGTGTAGGTAAGCATTGTCTCGGGTGGAAACGGCCATGCGGCACAGCAAACTAATGTGTTTTTTTTTTTGTCTGAAAAACTGCCGCGCAATGTTGCGCCGCGAATAAGTCGTTATTTGCGCGAAGAAATTCTTCTACAAGTTTCTTAAAAGGGCCGTGAAGGCAAAATATAAATTTGTTTACTTTGGACGAGCCAACTTCTGGTAACTCCTTCGACACCACTACAGCCCCGGAAGGCGTTTTGTTTTCAGGCAAAAAAGAGTAGGAAATATTGAAAATAATCGCGTGCCGCGATGAAATTGGGAGTTCTAAGAGCAGAGTTACATGGTGTTAACTCCATGTTAGTACTTAAGTGGTACAATCAAACGGAACAAGAGGCACCGCTACAACCGCATGGTCGTGCATCTGCTGCCCTTCGTATAATTTTTCAACACGCGCACACATACGCACACACCCACAAATAAAAATATAGAAGTCTCGGCCCTACGTGTCGCTGTAGCATACGTGAAAAAAAAAAAAAAAAAGCACTCCGCCTGCCCCGGGTGAGGATCGAACTCACGACCTTCAGATTATGAGACTGACGCGCTGCCTACTGCGCTACCGAGGCGGATGCGGAAAGGTACCTTATTGCTGCGTGGCACTTTCGATTGCACATCTTTCACTCGAATTGTCTGCCATCCCCATCCTACTGCTCTGGGAGAAATTTAACGCACTTCATGTACCATCGATGGCGCTTTGAGTGGGCGAAAAACATTTATGGAGTGAAAGTGTCAGCCTGGGCTTGCTACTTCAGTTGGCGAAGAAAAGAAGTGCAACGGGCGTACGCACCGCACAAATAGCGCTACACGAGCTCACACGCTCGCGTTATTGGGTCGTTGTCGCCCTTTTAGATCAGAGTTCATTTTCTTTTTCTCTTTTTTTCCCGCAGACACCGCGCAGGGGGGCGAACGTGTAGGAACTTCATGAAACGTGCACCAACAACTTACTCCATGCGTCACCTCATGTGCGTCTGTAACGACGCGGTTTTTCTGTTCTCCGCTGCCCTGACGCGTTTGTTGCGCGGCCTTTTAACTCCAACTTTATTGTTTAATCCCGGCTTTCAGCTCCGACGGCTTTCGTCTTCGCCTCGTGTAATCGTCGTTTTGTGAGTCAACTCGTCTTTCTCACGGGAGGATAATGTCGGCGTTCATACTGCCGCATGTGAGAGGCGAAACCTTCGCCAACAGCCGTTATAATCTCTCTCTCTCTCTCTCTCTCTCTCTCTCTCTCTCTCTCTCTCTCTCTCTCTCTCTCTCTCTCTCTCTCTCTCTCTCTCTCTCTCTCTCTCTCTCTCTCATATTAACTACGGCATTCGCACTGCCTTATGTTAGAGAGTCCAACCCTCGCCAACGGTCATTACACTCTCCCTTCCTCCCCCACCTCCATCCTTCCCTCCTCCTCCCCCCCTCTCCCTCTTATTTCCTTCGCCGACATGGGGCACGAAGGACGGTGAAAATGGAGGCGGGTACTTTCTTTTTCGTCTCAAGCGTGCGCTCTCCCTTTCATCACGGATCTCTCTACACATTGAATACGTGTGTATAGCTCTGCCTTTCTACGGCCTCCCCGCGGGCAACTCCTCGCGTGCCGACTCGAGGCCAGCAGCACCGGGCACGCACGCAGCTCAGGTGCATAGAGGATCGTCAGAATGTGATGTGTTCATCGTCGGCCTCCTCTGCGCAGAGTCGTTGCCGACGCATCATCACGTCGCCACGGACCTAACTCAGCGCGTCGAGGGTCATTTGTGGCCGCCGAAGTGACCTCCTCTTCACCGCCGCGGAGCCAAGGACGCTAGCTTGAAGCGCGATCCAGTTCGCCGGCTCCTGAGGGGCTTCTCGAGAGGTGCCGTCCGAAGACACGCCGTTATATACGAGCAACGTGTCTCCCCGAAGCCGTGCTGCGATGACCAGAACTGATTACATAACGCTGATATTTGGGTGCTTGCGGAATCGCTGTCGCGACACTTTGAATGCGGCGTTCAGGTGTCCAGGAGAGAATCAATATGTAAGTAGAAGTAGCGGCGGAGAAGCGTCGTGGTGGCAGATGGAGAGTCAGGAGCAGGCGATGATGTCGGCAAAGTCGCTTTGAACAGCCTGTTCCGAATTTTCCTCCACAGCCACTTACGAGCGGACGTAACGAAATCGTCACTTGTAAGGAGATGACACGAAGTCCGATCGCGTCATTTACGGGAAATCCGCCTTTCACCCATCCCCATTTCTTCCCTGTAATGTATCGTACCCTACTCGCGGTTGGCAATTTTCAATGTGACGGTGATCTTTTTGGTCTTGTGGACGAGTGTAAAGCGATGGATAATGCCAGACCTTTTGCTGCGGTGGTGCGGGGAGAGGGAACCTTTTCAGAACTATAGCGTTCCTATGCGTAGCCACGCGCACGGACGATACCTTTAAGGTGTTTTAGTTGACTGAAATGCTTCGCTTCAACGAAGTGTACACCATATTGCTGTATTTCTGATAAAGGGCGATGCAAATAACGTCCGTTAAAGAGAGTGTTTCTTGTGCACATGTAGTGCATCTAAATCTCACCCGCCGCGGTGGCTGAGTGGCTAAGGCGTTGTGCTGCTGAGCTCGAGGACGCGGGTTCGATTCCCGGCCGTGGTGGCCACTTTTCTGATGGAGGCGAAAAGCAAGAACGCGCGTGTGTACGAGATTTCGGCGCACGATAAAGATCCCCAGGTGGTCAAAATTAATCCGGAGCCCTCCACTACGGCGCGCCTCATCGCCTGCGTTGCGTCGGCGCGTTCAACCCTACAATCAATCAGTGTATCTAAATCTACCCGGAGCTTTCCTCCTACGGGCACGCGTCAGTGGTCAGACATTTTTTCCCCACGTGTCGAAGTTTCCGGAATGCACCTAGCCCAAGACATAAAAGCGTGACGCCGGAAAAGAGATTCGCGACGGAACGTGTTTTGTACACCTTGCGCGTCTCTCTGCAAGCGGGGACGCGCTGTGGGTGTTTAAATGTGTCGGACGGCAAGTCATTTAAGTGTCGCTAAGACGTCGGGTGTCGCGCCGCGAGAAGTTTCTGGAGACGCGTTGAAGGAGTGTTGCGTTAGCCTGTTGCTGTCGCGCCCTACCACGCGTTGGGGCATATGCCTACATGCATATCCAGCTTTACTCGACGCGACCACACGTTTCAAGCGCCATCCGCGTAGAAGCCACATTTCAAGTACGATAGTCTTTCTTGGGCGACTTGAACGAGAAAATTTTGGTCTGTCTTTCTGTCTGTCTGTCTGTCTGTGTGTCTCTCGGCCTGTCGATTCAGCCAGCCGGCCAAAGTAAACCAGATGCTGCGCAATGGTCTTATATACTCACAGCCAAATCTAGACGTCTAAGTCCGGTGTTAATGTTTATACTTGTCAACATTGTTGAACAAGAACAAGGCATTACGAAAATATAAGGCAGAAAATCAACACATGAGTGATATTTGCAGTGTTCCTTTATTCAAAAAATTTACGGATGCTTGCTTTTTGCGATGGCAAATAAAATAATAGATAAACTGCTGAAAACCGTCGCCTGCTGTTGACCGCGGTACCTGGCGGAATTAAAAAAAAATCAAACGGCAACAGCAACGACAGGCTCCACTAGATAGGTTCCGCATTCCCCTTGGAACGCTCGTGGAGTAGGGCAATGATGTTCTATAAACGTTGTAGTAGGGGCCTCGATTCACGCGCGTCTTCGCCGTAGGGCATCGAGGCACCCGACTTATAGCAGAGGAACGCGGTAAATTTAAATTGACTTGAGCAACCCTCTGGCGTGTTATCTTGGAAGGAACGAGACGGAAGAGGAACACCATGAGAGGAGACCGGAAAAGAGAAGAGATGCATTTACTTGCCAGGGGCGAAAGTCGACATTTGCAACGAAAGGAGCATATACACGGCCAATTTTTAAAACATATTTTTGACATGCACACACAGCAGGCCAGAGTTAGTCTCTCCCTCTCTTTCTCCCCCTCTCCGTCTCTCTCTTAGACAAGGAAATCAACTTTTCAAATAGCCTGAATTCAACCATTTTGTGGTTTAAAATCTCCCGTAAACGTACCGGCTTCGTATTTTTTTGTGACCGCGCGTACTTCGTTTCGATTCGGTACTGAAGAGTAGGGAGCAGAAGGAGGCGTGCAGTTTGCGTGTCCTACACACATCCTTCTTTTGCGAGCGCGCAAACCTTGCGCAATTTTGAACTTGTCTTTTCAGCGTATACCGTGCGGCTTGTTATTTTGTTAGCTGTCAACTTGAGGGCAGGCCTTGGAGAAGTTTCATTTATTTCGGCGTTGAACACGCCGCGTCTCGCCGAGAGCGGCGAATCCGCAGAGAGTGAAAAACGGTGTTTTGGGTGCACCTTGAAAGACGGCGGCGTCGTGTACGCGTCTATAACAACGCTGCGTCCGTGATTGTTCTTTTTGTTTTGTTTTTCTTTTATCCTGCCATTGATCGTACGTTGGTTGGGCTTTTATGCCGTTCGGGAACTTCTCGTTTTCTTGGCGCTCACTGCCTGTCGGGGATGATTTTCGGCGAGCCTTGGGCGAACGCAAACCGACACCTCGCGCTTTCCCCTGTCAGGATTCAGCCGACCGAGTGTCAAACTTTTTCCCCCAAGGAAACGGTCTGGGCAAGAAAAAAAATTCTGGTCCTTTCCTCGTTCATTTTTGTTTTCGTTTAAGTTTCGCAGATATTTTGTGCGTGATGCTCGGATCAAGCAGAATGCTTTCAGACCGCCTATTTGAAGCATGTCTCGACAACGGCTCATGTTTGCATTTCGTGACGCTAGATGACGTTATACCATACCATTTCGTGGCGTTAGGCAGAGAGGTCAGAGGAGGAAGCGTTGAAGAGAGCAGTGGGAAATGTTTAATGCGGAAATATGCGTTGGCGTGGAACGGGATGCCGAAATATCTCCGCGTTAAAGCTGTGGGCGGTGCGAAGAAGAGGTTGTGGCAGTCACTTATTTTTTTTTATTCATTCGGTACTTATATTGGATACGATCTGTGCGCCTCGTGGTAGCGCAGATGTCATCTCTATCGTTGTGACCCCAACCTCAAAGACGACGTACTTTGAAGGACAGGAAACGTAAGAAAACGATCCCGTGAGAGTCCAGTACGAGCTGCAAAACGTTTTAAGCATTCCAGTTGATCAACCAATTTCAGAGCACTTTAGGGGCCCGGCTTATCGTCGTAACTCGTCCGCGGTCACTCTATCCAGCCACCGCAGTCACACGGCGTAGCGCACTCAAATAGAGGCTTCGAAAATATACCCTCTTGCCCATCGTTTCAGCCCTCCGACCAAAAGTAAAGAGGAACAAGAAGTTTGAAGTTTATATACGCAGAACCGTTCGACACTCCTGGAACCGCCGGCACTTGCCATACATGTCCCCATTATGTAGCGCAAAGAAAACTGCAGGTGCATTTGAGGCAAACTATATGCACTTAACCGGCAGTCCCCGCGTTCATTTAGTTAGGAATGTTCGTTTGGTTGGTCTTTTTTACGATAGTAAAAGAGAAAAAGTGGCCGCGGAAGGAAAAATAAAGATCAAGTTCAAAGTGGCGCCGAAAGGTAACACGTGTGAGATGAAAGCAAGCACAAAAAGAACAGAGCTCTCGCTCGTGCTGTTCCAGGCAGAACAAGAAACAAAAGACAAAGAAAACGTGGCGCAAACTAGACGTGGACGAGATAAGATACGACAGATACAGGCGCCAGATATGGCACCTGTATCTGTCGTATCTTATCTCGTCCACGTCTATAGTTTGCGCCACGTTTTCTTCTTTTTTTGTAACGTAGCAAGTCTTGTTAGAAAGAAGAGGATGCGAGCTGTCCCAGGAGAAGGCGCGCGAACACTGCGAAGGCGGGACAATTGAATTGCATTGAACAAACTTCTGTTCAATCCATCAAGAGAGAAGTGAGACAGGAGCGTGAGCGGTGGTAGCAAAAAGCGCAGAACGGCGCCACTGCCCCTATCACTGCTCTGCACTTCCAACAGCTTTTACCTTGAATGGGGCTGTTTAATTTTTTCATCACCACCATTGTCTAGTTGGTCTTGATACTTGCACGGCGGCACTGGAATCAAACTTGAGATGCCAAATTATAATCTCTTGCAACACGAGGTACAAGCTCGAACGCGCGGAGGCGCAAGAAAACGCGTTGAACGAGTTGACGTCAGCACGGGCTGGCAGTTGCCATAATATAGAGTTATAGCAGAACGGAAAGCCAGTCCAGGCATGGTACCCGGTACACCTGTGCATGCGCACAACCATTTTTTTCAGCCTCTGCGCACGCGCCGTAGCACCGGTCGCCTACCCGGTACCGTACCGGGACCGGTTCTCCGCTCTACTGTCTGATGTTTTTACGTCAATAGATAGTTTTAGCATTCCGTCCGATCCGTCATGTACGTCGTTACCGGGTTTACCGGGACCCGTCTGCGCCTGCGCGCGCGGAAGGGCGATGAGGAAGGGCGAGGAGGCGCGTACAAGGCGAAGGCAGGCCCGCGGAACTACCGCGACGAATGCACAAGTGCCCAGACGGGTACCGGTCAACCCGGTAACTCCGTACACGACGGAACGGACGGACTGCTAAAACTCTCTATTATCGGCCCATACCGTACTGTTATGACTTACGCAGCCATAAAGCTGAGCCTGCAGTGACTGAGACGGTCAGGTCCTCGTTAGGAAATTCTATGCCGACCTGGCGAAATGAGCGTCTGGAGTGGAGGGCGTGTAGTTTTTTGCTGCATTTTCTTTCCCGCCCCCTTTCAGCCATGCGGTTGTTGGGGGAATAGAGGCGAGCGAGTAGCTTTAATTGGACTTCTATTGAGGACGAAGTTCGACACAAATTATTCGGGCCTTCCCGGTGGCACAGCCTTTTGCAACGCAGGTATTAATTACATCGTGACTGTCATGTCTCTACCCCGGAGGTGAACGCATGATCAGCGCTGTTGCTATGGTAACCAGGAGCACGGGTGCTGCTAAAGCGAGACGGGAGAGCGTCGTTGCTATAGTAACGCGGAGACTCTTCGCTGCGAAATCGCAGCAGGTGCGCGAGCCGCAAAGGAAGCGTAGCTGTTGCGTCAGTAGAAGTAATGTAAAATTTTGAATAAAATAGCTTGATTATCGTCGCAGTAAATTGAATGCTACCATTACTGGAATAACGCCACCGTCAAAATACGGACGCGACGTAGTCAGAACGTGGTACCCATGCATGTCGTCGCAGTGTCGTTGGATGTTCGTGCCTGCGTACACTTAATTTTCGCGTTATCGGGTAGAGTTAGCGTCTGCCAATTTTCTACCGCCGCGGCGTCCGAACGATGCTCTAATCGGCGGCGGGCAATTATCGATAGGCGGAGCTGTAACGTTCCAATTATAGCGGCACACGCTCAGCTGCAGGTAACAAGGTGGTTAGCCTGCAGGCGAAACAAGGCGGAAAAGAGGAGCGCTTCGTTTTCGCCTTCCTCTATCCATAGAATGGCGCTCACAGACCCTTGAGGCCGCGTCTCGAATCATCCGCGGCGTTCAGCCTGTGATCACATCAACTCAAAACATACCAATGTCACGCTCAGGTAGACGAGATCTACTGACCTACATCCAACGCCCTCGACCATGGTCGGTCGTCAATCTCCTGTACACATTTTCTTCCTCCATGGCTTACCCTTTCTTTAAATACATCTCTTTCACGGACCAAGTCGATCGCGGTACAACTTCGCGCGTCAACAAGCGCTTTATACACACCCGCACAGCGCCGCCGTGACAGTTCGCGCGTGTCACGCTCTCCGGACGCCGTGGCATCGCGTCGGCCTTCAGCGTGAAAGACTAGTCCGCGCAGCGGCCTTGGCAACAGCGCTAGCGCGCTCGCACCGATCATGTCACGACTCACGAACGAGCAGAGCTCCTCTTTCGAACGAGGGGACACTTTGGCGACGAGGACGACAGGCGGACAGGGAGGGCAGTGGGCCGAGAGAACGTTCCCTGAAGCCAGCTAGCCGTATATAGCTGTCCGCGATGGCGGCCGTGTACTGCAGTCGGGCCCTAACCTCGTTTCGTGAGCGCGCAGGACAGCATCCCGTCCCTCTCAATCTCCCGATGTCTTCTCGGCTCCTGTTTCTCGTCGTAATACACTCGGCGCGTCTTGTTCTTCGGCGCGTATAGCGTTGCGCCCGCCTGACGACAAGAAGGTCCGCTGTTGCGACGCCAGAGCTGCTTTGCCGTCCGCTTCTTCCTCGACGAGCCGAGAAGGGGACCGATTCCCTGCTTTTTTTCCCCTCTTCCTATACGGTTGCCGCGGTGTATAACCCGGACAGAAGTAAATGAGAGGAAGGGAGATTGTCCGGAATTTGGGAAATGCCATCGAGCGCGAAGAAGACCCTCACGCCGATTCACTCTGACATCTCGGCGCTTCTCCGCAGGCGTCGTCGTTGCTAGTATTCGTGTCGTTGCTTCCTTCCCCGCGGAGATGGAGAATCCTGCGCTGCCGAGTTGCTGCAGGGGCGTGGAAGCGGGAGCGTCGGCTTGTCGTTTCATCTTATTCCGCTTCGTGACTTTTGCGACTCTTTGAATGCGCGCCGTGCGATCTGTTTCCTTTTGCGAAGCAAAGAATTATGCCAGGCAGGGGAACGAGTGGACGTGAAAGTGTTCGAGTGAAGAGAAATGTTCCGGCGAGGGCCTGGCATGATGACCACCTCCGCGGAGCTGGATGAAAACTCCGACCTGTGCTTTTTGTTTGCGTGGCAAGTTGTCGCGATTGTTTTATTTCTCTCATTATTTCTTTTGCGTGGTGCGACCGAGCTCCTAGATTGCATTGGGGGTTACGCCCGGTATTATAACCAGGGTATATTTTTTTTTTCGTTTCGCGTCGTTTTCAGACAGCGCTGTTAGCATTAATTAAGGCGTGTATCCGCCGCCGGCACTTCAGCGCATTCGCGTTTCGCTTAAGTCATGCGCGGCCTTAAGTCCACGCTGATAGCGAGGTGCAATTGCGTGCTTTACGTTAAAGTTTCCTATCCTGTTTAAGGTTCAAGAGGCGAATGTATTCAAGCGAAATCAAACTTTGAACGTACGGGTCGCACTGATGGCGGAAATGGACTTGGAAGTGTACACAACCGGTTTGAACTTGTGCCCAGGTGTATATCGCTTTCGGATCGTTTGTCAAAACGTGGCCATCTGATATCGCTGTTTCCCGCAGCGTCTGCCACATGTCGGAGGTGTTTTCCGAATGAAACATGTGTTTGAGATCAACAGTGTTAGTGTGTGTCTCGTCTTGTTTCCGAAAACGTGTGCTACAAGTACTGCGCACCGACATGCAGACTCGGACAAGACAAATGGCGGAAATTCGTTACGCATCTTGTTCATCCCTGTGTCCTAGCCTGCCATCATTTTCTTACCGTATGCCTTCGGCTGGGATGCGCCAGTGGAGCTACTCAATCCCAGAATGCAACTCGCCAATGCCCTTCTTGTTGGTTGGAAAAAGCGCAGCAGATACGAGGGCTAGCAAGAACGCGGGACAATTACAGCGCTATTCATAACGTGAAATTTTATTTAGGAGAATGTACGTGTGGACACGCAATAAACGTCTGTGTCATTACAAATCCGGTATTTAACTAGTTAGCTAACACCGACCCATTCATTATTTTAGAAATTCGACAGCAAAATGCAATCTGGCGTTAAAAGTGCAACGAAATCGAGGCGAAGGTACCACTAGTTTACCACGTTTTACACAAGTGCCTTGGACATTAAACGTTATTGGAAAATTAGTTATGTTATGACAGTGTTAGTGCTCACGGGTCATACGCTTGCTGCGCGTTTGTTAAGCATACCCCAAGTTCTCGGTTCTCAGAAATTGTATGTTGTTTTTGCAAGAACTTATTCGAGCAGTTTCTCTGAAAATTGCGGCAGGCGTACAAATTAATATTTGTAGGGGCGAATTTCCTTAGGCGATCAGACTGTTGGCGTCTCCTGTCGTCGTCGTCACCGTCGTCTCATGTAGTCACGGTACTAAAACACCAGGACACTCGTTTGCGCCTCGCGCTAGAGAGCTTCGTGCTTCAAATACGCGAGACTTTTACAGAAAAACTCTATACCTCTACCCTCAACGGTTTCATCTCCGTTGGCAAAAACGCGAAGGCGCAAAGAATACACTAATACACTGCATGCTTCGTCCCGCCCCAGGTTTCGCGTTAGGGGAGATGGCCCAGGATTTTTTTGTAAAAGTTTATATTAGTCGTTTGTATGCACTATATGTTTTGCGCGTCAAAGAAAGAACTAAAACTCAGGTTCTTGCGTGTCAGACTCCGTACTAGGGTTGTGTACAGACATGATTTCTTTTTTGGACGTTGTCGAGAATGCTATTTGCCTAAAACCCGCTTCTTGAGTTTTGTGTGAGGGGCTTAGTTGCGTCTGTTTAGTGCCAGATCTAATTGCAGGGCCTATAACTTGATCTGCGACAACTTATTTAAGCGTTCTGGTGAGCTGCGATAGACCTGGGGTAAGTGACTTGGCTTGTCCAACTGAAAAATGCATGAGAAGGAATTCTACAGGTCTCTGTCTTCCCCCTGAACTCATTTTGGATTTGGCGTTATGAAAGGAACAAAAATAAACACCGTAGTTGGGCGCCTAAAACAGCTATGGGAAGGGACTAGTGTACGTCTGTTTGGTAAAAAAAAAAGGCATGAGCAACGTATGGCTCTCCCAGTTTTTCTATGAACATTTTTTTTTATCTTCGTTCAAAATTCCTAGGTAGCTCATGGCCAATGCATTTCGAACCGGCTCCCAGCGTATTGATGTCAGGGCGGAAATGTACCCCGCAGATGATTTCGAAATCAAAGTTGTAAAATATCCCTCCGTCTCTCTCCCTCTGTCCGTCTCTTCCTCTCACCATGCAGTGATACGTATGTGGTACGGGCTGGGCTTTTATTTTATTCTATAGCCTTTTACATTTTTTGTCCCTTTCTCTGTTGTGTCCTTGCTTGAGAACGCCCATGGTTATTTCAGGAACGCCGCCGTCGGATCAGTTTTCAAAAGTTGAATGGCGAAATGAACTTCAACCGTGCGGCAACAGTATTTGGTGGCACGATCGTCGGAAGTGAGCTGGGCCGGAAATTCGTTTTGGAATAATCTAACGAAAAGACAAACACGAAAAAGCACGGAGGATGTAACGCGCCTCAGGGGAGCATCAGAAACGACCGAGAAAGGCCGAGATGAGGTTCCCTGGGCGAATATACGAAGCAACCGGGAACAGACAGCGCCGAACCATCTCCAAGGTGGCGTAATTCCGCGAAATTATGCGGCGCGTTTCGCACGACGGAGTGGAAAGCTTTTTTGTTTTCTGACATTCCCTTTCCAGCTGGCAAGCTCTTTACCTTTTTATTATTTTTTCCGCTGAGAAGTTGAAAAAAAACACGAAAGAGAAAGAGAATGGGGTGGAGCCTTACTTTGTATTTTTTTTTTTTTTCCCTCTTCCAGTCTTGGCCTTCGTTAAGAGCGGCAACGCGGCGTAAGGCCGCGCAGCGTATAACGGCCTTTTATTACAAGCGGCGCCTTTTGTTCTTTCTGTCCGAGCGACTCTGTGGCGCGCCTGGAATCTCCGCCTTCGCTAGGAGTCCAAGAACAAAGCAAAAGTGCGCAGAGAGCCACGAAGACGGCGGTCGGCGTAGGCGACAAAACGAGATTCAAAGAGGCGGCTGCAGGGGGGAGGGGGAGGATCAAGAAAAGACAGTGACTCTGGACAAGACCAGACGGCAAAAACAATGGCGTGAGCGACTGAAGAAACAAAATAGAAAGGCAGA
The DNA here is from genome assembly GCF_048455015.1 of Haemaphysalis longicornis. NCBI lineage: Eukaryota > Metazoa > Arthropoda > Arachnida > Ixodida > Ixodidae > Haemaphysalis > Haemaphysalis longicornis. The sequence continues at coordinate 49,474,940 of NW_027526460.1, forward strand.
AAGGAGGAGGAGGTTCGTGTGCTCCAGCGACTCTGGGTGTTCCGCAGGGCTCGGCGCTTTCCCCCAGCTTCTTCGGCTCCTCCCGTCGTGGGACCAATCCAATTTTGCCGCGCGCGCTACTTCGCAGTCCGTCGCCGCATCCGAGAGAGCGGAAACCTTGATCCTTCTCGCCGGTCGACGCTGCGTCGCCGTCTTCAGCCGCCTCGTCTCTGCCGCATTTTTGTTGACGGCCCGGCAACAAGTTTCGCGGAAAATGGGATTCCTGCTGCAGTGACGACGCGCCAATCTCATTTAAGCACTCCTGCGCCAGAAACTCTCGCCGAAGTCGGGCGCTTACCTGTATACTCTCGGACAAGCGAGCTCCCGGCTCGTCTTGAGCACGGAGTCGTGATTTGCGTTATAATGCTATTTGATTCAATCAATAACACATGCGATGAGGGTATTCTGTTGCTGAATACGTAAACGTCCGCACCCTTGCCGTGGTGGTGCAGCGGTTAACAGATTCTGCTGTGCTTGTGTGACTCTGGATTCGATTCCCAACGCTGCTTTCTGTTGTGTTGCACACGCGCGCGTGCGCGCGCGCGCAATAAGGGACAGGGTGAAGACCTCAGTACCGGGAAACGAGAAATTCGTTTCAACTGAACAACTTCAAGATATGTACCGCATCAGTTAACAGTTACCTTGGCGAGTCGGGGTAAGGCGAACGCCGTGACGGCGCCGAAGAGAAAATGCACGATGAGGGGCAAGACGACTTACAGTGAACGCTGACATTAAACCTTTAACAGGACGTGTTGGATGTAAGAGAGCTCTCATGATCGTCGTTTCATCTTTCGTCTCTGTTTTCCATTCTGGCGGCTTTACAGTGGTGCGAAGTGTTTTTCGTCATTCAACTTTGCTTGTATCCCCGATGCTGCGCGTGTTTTTACGACGCACGCTCAAGGACTGTCGGAACTAATCATGACAAGCCCTTCAGTCTACCGTTGTCCTTGATAACTCAGCAGTTATACCCCGGGTCGAAGAGGATTGCGCAACATTTTTGATCGGTTAGGCAGCATATATGAATAATCGGGTAGAATGGGGAAGGGTTCGAAACGCTGAGGCACGATGGTGCCTTGCAACAGCTTGCTGCCCGTTCCAATAACGGTATTTCTGCTTGGGGATGCGATCAGAGAGAGAGAGAAAGAGAGGGGAGGGTGTGGAACGCAGTCAGCGTTACGGGGGGACTGCTGGCAGAAATGGGATTCAAATCAGAGCGTGGATAGGAAGGCGTCAAAAAAGTACAAATGTAGAAGCAGCAGCCAGCTGAGAGGCAAAGCGAAGGGTGAAATGAGATTTGGCGAGCTCTTCGGCCCCGTCGCAGCCCCAGCAGCCTCGGGAGGGGATTTCAAAAGTGGGCGCTCTTTCCCCCGAGGGTTCGGGCAGAGGTTCGCACTCATGCGTCGCCGCCTGCGCTGATTTATTGCCCCGGCCGCGCCTATGCAGGCAGGCAGGCAGGCAGGCAACGCACTCGAGGAGCTAGACGCGGCGCACGGATACGGCGGAAGTGTAGGGCTTGTCGCGTGATATCCTGACAACAACGTATCCGTGTTTGTGGTTGATAAGGCCTCAGGTCGTATCTCTCCCGAGTCGCGCTTGCGGCCTTAAAGGGACACTGAAGTGAATTTGTCAAGCTCCCGTTTTTGCTTGCACTGTGTAGACTGGCTCAAATTAGCACACTTTTCATCGTTTTTACGATTGACAAATCGGTAATTATTTTACAAAGCGCGAAAGAAGAAAAACTACCATGCGCGGTTTGCGGCGGCCGCACCAACTAAAGCTGTGACGTTAGGAGGAGCGGGCACCGTGATTGGACGATGCCCAAGGTGAGCAACCAAACAAGTTTCGGTTTCGATTTCGGTTCTGTAAAACACAACCGGTGGCGTTGTTGGATGGGCATTCTCAATGACTCAGTAATCATCGTACCGCGCTTCTGCCATGTTGTCAGCTGTAAAAATGCATAAAGATAAGCCTCCTAGGACGGCTTGGAATCGTAGCATTCACTAGCCGAAACCTACGCAGTGCATGAACGCCCTCCGCGTACCCGTAGACGCCCAAATGTCATGCACTTTTCCCCCATAATTGGAGCTTGCCTCCCTCATGCCTGTATCGTAAAAAGCGTGTTCGCACCAGGCCAAGGGTCTGTTCATTCTGGCCTGTGCCCACTGCCTGCAAGCAGTCGGTGCTTATGGCAACAGCACGCCAACGAGAACTCGCTAGCGCGCCATGCATGTGCCAGCCTGCGCGCGTTTTGTGAACTAGTTCGTGTAGCCATGAACGTTGCGGCCCAAAAAAAGGTGAACTCAATATAGAAAACATCGGCGGAAAACAAAAAAGTTAACTTACAAAAAAAAAAAAAAAAAAAAGCATGTACCCGCGGGGATTCGAACTCGTGACTTGCAAAACATTTGCGGTGACAAACCCAGCACCCCAGACTACTCAGCCACGGAGGGGGACGCGAAGGCGTTGCTAATATAGGGTATATATTGTACAACCGGTTTACACTTATTTAGTTTTGGCATTTCAAGCAGCTTAGGTGACTATTTGTTGTACTGCGATCGTGCAGTAAGCGTCGCCCGAGTTTCCACAGTAGCTCACGTCTAGCAATTGCATTTGGTAGACGGAAAAGCGTTCGCAGATGCGTAGTCGTGCTCAACGTTGTCGTGCTGCTGACCGCTGTGGTTGTTCGCCCAGCGCAAAAAAAGTGCTTCCCGCACCCTAGTTTTACGCTGTACGGGAAAAATATCAGTTGATTTTATTTCCTTAGTACCTATATTGACTTCGCTGACTCTTCTCCCGCCTTCAAGAGGCCTTATATTTTCCTACTGGCGTACCAGTCAGCGAAGCGTCGCATGTGCGCTTGTGCAGCACTTGTGTGAAGCAAACTTGACTTGGAGCTAGATACAGTGTACAAACAAACCAAGTAAAGAAAGGCACATTCTTCCATTCACAAACGTGTCCTGGCTTCGTTTCAACTAAGCAAACGAATTGCGACCACGCAATTTTTTTTTAACCTCCTTGATTGCGACGACCCGCCGGCTGCCGGCGGACGAAACGCTGGGCCGACTGACTCTGTCGGCCGGGGAGCCGTGCAGTAGCGCAGCCAATTGCCAGCTCATCCCCTCCTGACGTCACACGAAAACGCCACAGAAAATGGGCGAGCGTAAAGAGAGGAGGACAGCATTTTCGAATTAGTTTTTCTACTAAATAAAATCGCGTAAACGCGCCTAGAGTGGTCGAAACATGGCCTGGGGACTCCGGACTACAATTTGCGCTAGTAATCCCGCAATGTTTACATATCACTTCAGTGTACCTTTAACTGTCGTACAAAAGCGAACCAAATTAAAATCTGCCATGGGTGCAAGCGATTGCTTATGCTCGATTGTATACAGGGACAGTTGTACTATTATATACGTTCTGTGAATTATTTGCTGACGTTGCAATGTTGCTGACACAGTGTTTACTGGATAGGGCTGAGAGCCTCCGTCAGGCTTTCTGCCTTTAGTTTCATTCTCCTCTCGCTCAAACTAGAAATATAGTTTTTTTAATTCAATTCAATTAAAAAAATACGAGATAGCATTTGTGTAGCCAACCCGTGTACAACCAGGCGCCCTCTCCACACGGACTGCATCCCCGTGCAACAGATGTAACCTGAAAGTGTCGTTGTGGAAGCGGAAAACGCAAATAGGGTGAGGAGACGTGTCTTTACGACTTCTTTTCATATCTCGATACGCAGAAGCTGTATCTCTCATTTCCTCTTGATTTCGCACAATATGACGAAAATAATATGGCAAAGCCTCGCAGTAAAACCTCCTTTCTTTCGGAGGATGATCATGATGACGATGATGATGGTGATTTTCGCAGACGCATTAAAGAACGGCTGCAAGTAAAGGTACCCCAGGTCCGAACAGAGATCCTGTTGTTTACCCATACCAGAAAGAGTCGCTAAGTTTTTAAAAGTCCCTAAAGGTAGTGGCAAAAATAGGTATAGGTGAACTACTAACCACACCTTCCCATCCCTTTCCCCATTACGACTAGGTTGGTAATATTTCTCCGCTCCTAGCTCCAGCGGTGTCGGCTGACCAACCGAGTGCGGCATTCCGGGACCGTATATATACATAAAGGCTGACTTGTAACCTAATATGGGAGCGCAGGGGTCCGGAGACTGTGCAGGCGCGCTGAGTAGAGCTGACGGGAAGCGGAGGAGCCGCAGTTGGTCTTCTCTTTCTGCCTGCGGCCGCCGGGAACCGCTGATCCCGCGGCCGACATCAATTATTCACTGCCGGCGTGCGCGGAGCGTCGGTCCGCGCGGGCCATTAGCAGCGCCGCCGACGCGAGAGCAGATAATGAGCTCATCGGATGCGCGCGCCTCCTCCTCCTCCTCCTCCCCCTCTTGCCTCCGTGGCTGTCCTCTGCAGCGGGTGCATCGCCGCCACTTGCTGCTGCTAATGAAGACGAAGAATCGTCGGTTGAAAACAACGCGCCAGGGGAAAAGGGCGCGCAAACATTTTCTTCTCCCTCTTTCGCGCTGCCGTGAATGGGTTTACGCAAAGAGGGCGGAGAACTGTGTGCAACAATTCGCTGAGGTGGCGGCTGGTAAGCTGTCGGTCAGGACAGTTTCGAAGTAGCGAGTTGAAGGGAAGGACGTCAACAGCGGGTCAGCTGTCGGAGGTGGAGACATGCGGCGTGGCGTTAGATAGGTTTGGACGTACGCGAAATGTAACACGGAGTGGTTCTAGAGCTAGCCTTGGCGTCAGTCATTGCTGGTATCGCGTCACACTCTCTCTGTAGCAGGTTTCTCCGCCGCGCAAGAACCGGTTCCCAGTATAACAAAAATCACGAAAAAATAAAAAGGAAACGCTGTGATGGTCTTTATGTTTTGATATAAGACGGCCTATATTGCCCCTGGAAAAATGTCTTCCCAGCAATGCATTTGTGTTCAGAGTTGAAGCCGACATTAAGAGGATCGGTGTAAACGTGGTCTCGCAACCAGGCTTTCCCACATTGCCTGTTGTGCTGTGAAGCATGACCATCTACGGGGCGAGTGTGATTACAGAAAACGGCTATACCTATTGTGTTATCGAAATTATCCCAATGAAAACTATACGAAAATTGGCCGCTAAGACGACTCTACCGTTACGTCGAGTTTTATTTACGTGTCATAATTAGTTAGCTCACAACGAAGCTGTAAGCGTTACAGAATTGCTGTCTGCTGTCAGTACATGACCACCTACGCAGGGAGTACAGTTACAGAAAACGGCTGTTGTTTTGCCGGAACTATCCGGAAACATATTATATGACAATCAGCCGCTAAGGCGACTCTAACGGTTCCCAAAATAAAGAAGCGGAAGCTGAACGGAATCTTCGTAAAGGCAACCCGCAGCTCCGTTGTTTTAGCAGATTTCACACTGGGTGTGAAATCTTTGGTTTCTTTTCTTTCCTGCCCACCTCTTTCTAAGGCATTTTTCTTAAACCACCGAACCTCAGCAGCAGAGAGGCGGGTCGGGGATTGTAAACGCCGGTTAAACGCTCCGCTTTTTCAAACAAGCCCCCCCCCCCCCCCCTCCCCCCCGCCTCCGATCTTTTTCTCTCTTTCTCACTCACTCACTCACTCACTCACTCACTCACTCACTCACTCACTCACTCACTCACTCACTCACTCACTCACTCACTCACTCACTCACTCACTCACTCACTCACTCACTCACTCACTCACACAAACACACACACACACACACACGCACGCACACACACGCACGCACAACACACACACACACACGCACGCACGCACACACGCTCATTCTTCATCCCAGCAAATTACGCGCTCATCCCTCTAATGTTTTCGAGCAACCGAGGCGTTCACAGACGCACAGACATCACCTAGTGCGTTGGGGCTATTTACCCCCAACGTTAACGCTTTCGACTGTGAGTGGAACTTTTTATCCGCAAACCATCCATTTACTACTGCTTCTAATCCATTCGATTACACTTAATCAGAGCGCATATTCAACCTATCATAAACGGGCGATAAATATGGACGTGTGTGCCACAACGGCGACGCCAACTATACACGTCGTCGTCGCGCGTCTCCATCCTGGTTCCACGCAGGTGACGCTGCGGGACTCTTGCGTAAGAGGGAAGAGCTGAGGCTGGAGAGCCAGAAATCAAACCGAATCACCTGCCGCCGTTGTGCAGCGGCCTCCAAGTGTCGGGGCCGTTCAGAAAGCCGCCGGACGGCTTTCGCGTCACCTGCGTTGTTGCTCAGCCGTCCAGGTTTGCGAGCCGTCCGCTGTGTGTACCTTTGCTCGAACCGTGCGCGGCCGTTACGAGGGCGGATATGTTTTCAAGGAGCGGATTTTTTCGGCGAAGCCTGCCAAGCCGATGGAAGGTAGGGGAAACGTTTTACTCCGCGATAAAACGTGCTCCACAAGTTTTTACGCGAGCGGGTTTAGCTTATATGGCGCGGCCGAATGCGGACCGTTAAGGCCGTGCTGTAACGGTCTTTAGACTGAAAGCTCAAGGGGATCTGGCTGCCGGGGGAACGCGAAGTCGTTGCAGTGTATACTGCTTGGGAACTGCCTCTTTCTGAAACCTCTAGAAACACTCTCCGTACGCTGTAGAAGAACGTATTACTGTTAGCCTCGCTTGTAGCTACTTGTGTTTCTGTTTGGATAGCAAAGAAGCGGGTACACTGGCTGTTTAGATATTTACTGCAGCCTTTGAGTGATCTTAATTAGACGGTGTATTGCCTGATTTCAGAATGCTCAGACACCTCAAGTAGAACACGGCTAGCAATTGAAAGCAATGTAGAGCAATGCCGTGCATAACAAATTGAATACTGACAATTTTATCTTCAGGCCAGAATCAGTCGTTTTCCTTTACCAATTGATTTCAAGCGGATGTGTGGCATGCGGTCACGGTGTACTTGCGGAATTAACAGGTTTTAAATTACTATAAGGGAATTTTTTTTAAACTTAGCTCCTAATTTTCTTTTTCTGGGTGGTGGGCAAGGGGCATGCCATTTTCGATCACACGCCTTCAAGCTATAATAAAAGTCGGCAAAGAAATAACCTTGCGTATGTTTCGTCGGGTGAGCTCTAAATTTTTGAACTACCAGCCGTTTTGTTGCGGCTTATGAACTGTACGTGTTTAGCGCTACTCTTCGAATGCATGATTTCACTTTAAGAAGGTACTATATGGACGACGGCTGCTGACGGACGAGTTTTGTTCGTAAACCACCGTGTACTAAGCTGGGATGGTTATGTAGGTGAGCCTAGTGGGGTTCCTTTCCAACAGTGCACGTTTCCAGCACTATTTCCATGCGGTTACATATTGAACGCAAATATTACTTCACCGTATACACCTGCCTAAAAACAGTTGAGAGAAGTGTGAAAGCTTTCTCACACCAAAAGTGCGTACAACCTTCACTGGAAGTGCGTCCAATCGATCATCAATCTTTCAAAGACCCAAATCGCAAACAAAGAACCCATGCGACGATTTATCGATGAACGGTCTAAGTGCATGCCGACACGTGCTTTATGAGACGAAGGTATACTACTGTACTCCTTCTTCATGATCGATTCGTGTATTGTCTTATGTAGAACCGTTACTTTTTTGCGATTTTCAAGTAACCGTTTTGACGCAATGGAATCCCGGTTTCACGCATGCGCTGTGTGTCCAGCAATCTCACCAGAGCTTTTCGGTCGTCCAACTACTCTATGGGGAAATGCATTTGGTTTGGGACAGGACGCCATCGGTCCCACTATGAAAGCTTTCGCTTTAAAAGAACATGGCTGGTGAGTCGGCTGGGTAGCTTAAATGGCCCAGGAAGCAGGTAACTTCTGTTTCTTCCATCACATGTTCGTATACACGCGAGCATGCACAAGTACCACGTTAACATGCGCACATTACTACCCCCGTTAAACGGTTCGCTGGCAGAGATTCACTTTGTTCGCTGAGCATGGATCAAACTGCAATAAGGTAGCGATTTGGGCGAGTTGGAAAATGCTTATGACGGCCAGCACAAACGAAAACACGGGACAAGAGTAGGAGCTACGACACAAGCGCTGCGTCGTTCCTCCATCTTCGTGTCCGGTATTTTCGTTTGCGCTGATTATAATGAGCGTGGATCAAACAGCGGGCGATGCGCTTAAACGTGCACCCCATCTGATTATCCTACACATCAGTGCCGCTATCGTTGTGTGCCGCCTTCGTCGGGACCTGGCCACATTTTCCACTCGCTCCCGCATCACTCATCCCTCAGATGGCACGCACGCAAAAGCACAAACAAAAAAGCATCCTCCTCCGCACTTCGCAAAGTTTCATATTCCTTCTCATTAGCCGCGGCGTCTCATTTTGCGCCGGCAATAACCTCACTTCCGTACCATCTATCATTTCCCCATCCCGCCCTGGGCCCCTCGGCATCAACTCCGCGGCGCGGCTTGTCCGCATTTCTCGTCCGCGAACGCAGCAAACCGGCGGGGTGGCCGGCGGGGCCCATCTCGGAGTTTCGGGGGCGGGGTTCGCCCGACGCCGCATTGTTCCAGCGCTAGCGTGTGTGGATGCGCGCGAGCACAGTGTTTGTGTGTGCGCGCGTGTGGCGTTATTGCGCGGGCCGCGAGCAACATACGCACGCCTCGGCATGCGGGTAATTGCGTAATTAATAGGCAGCCGCGTTTCGCTGCGGAGTTATCGCTCGCGTGCAGCGTCGGGACCACCGGCGCTCTGACCAACTGGGGCGCGTATAGCGTGTGCGGGCGCGAGCCTCGCGTGCAACAACACGGTTGAAGGGTGAAGAAACGCCTTCGAGATTGCAGGAGGCCTCGATTTCATCAACCCAGTATTCCCCTTTTGTTTTTTGTTTTCTGAGTGGCTGGCAGCTGGACGTTCACTTACGTGACGTTCTCTCGTCTCTTCGAAAGAAAAAGCGGGAAGATGTTATGAATTCGGTTACAATACTTTAGGGAGGCTTTGTTCTAGTGTAGGGGGGGATATCTCTGGGTCCGATCCGGCGTTATGGATGGGGCCTTGGCTGTGACGATGAGCAGGCCTTCGAGCCCAGGTCTACAGACTCATCACATGCGAGTGGGGAAGATTGCCTCATCTCCTGTGAGGCGGGTGTAGCAGCTTTCTGCGTTCTTTCGGTTTGTCTTCGTTGTGAGTGAGTATGCGTAGTTGTTACGCATTTGAAAAGGGGTGGCCAGGTAAGCTGCCTTATCAGATAACCGCTGTCAGCCTACGCGACGTTGATAGAACTAAGCATGCATGTGCGCCTCGAATGAAGGTGCCTTACGAAGACGAAATTATGGGATAACGGTACGTGAGGTATAATGGGAAAACAACCGCGCCCTCCTTTTCGTCGCTGTCACAAAATCTCCCTGTCACGTGCTGTCTTCTCGGCACCAGCATGGGCACTTCACAACACCCGTGAATTGCGCCTATTTAGAGGCTACCGTCAAATTGCGAGGCAATGCAGCTGTCACTTTATTATTGTTTTTATTCACCGCTAGGACTGCATACGAGGCACATGTTAAAGCATTTATTATGACGTTAGATAACAGCTGGGTGGAGAGAGCGACTTAGAAGTATTGTACGGGCAATGTTGTTACGGTATAAATAAATCAAGAGAGAGTATAAAATAAGTAGAAATAAAATAACAGTACAAAATAAAGAGAAATAAATTGCGCCCGTTTTAAGCCCCAAGGCCACCTTAGAACCGTTATGGCGTTCAGCTGGTGCAATGCCGTAATAGTTAAAACCTAAGTCTTCAACCAAATGGCGTCACTCCGCCACATTCGCAGCCTTTCCGATTTTTATTTTGGGGTTTAAAACGCCGACGCTGCACAAACGACGAGGCGAGCCGTAGTGGAAGGCTCCGGATTAGCTTTGACCACCTGGGGATCTTTAACGTCCGCCGAACTCTCGAACACACGGGCGTCTTCGTTTTTCGCCTCCATCAGAAAAGCGGCCGCCGTGGTCGGGAATCGAACCCGCATCGTTGGGCTCAGCAGCACAACGCCACTGAACCACCGCGGTGGTGACATCGTATACATGCGAATGAGCATTGCAACCTTGAACGAGATATCGCACGCCTCTGGTTTTTGAAGGACACGAACCCCGGAAGCACCTGGTCGTGTGGAGAGCATGGTTTTGTGAATGCGCTGATTGGGCCGAGACCGGCTGCGCTTCATCTCCCCCTCTTTCTACGCTCAACTGCGATTTGATTACTGTCGTATAACATATTATTTCGCACTATTTAGGCCACGATTCTAGATACGATGGCATCGCGCGGCGCCAACATGATTCATGCCACGCTATCACTTCTTCGCGCTCACTCAACGAAACATCTGCGGTTTTTAAACTAATTCTAGCCGGGTCAAAAAAAAAAAAAACCTTTAGAGATTCCTTTCATTGTTAGAAAAAGACTGGGCGCTTTTAAACTGCAATGCGCTACTCTGGAAGTGACGGCTGGAATCCTAGCGATCAAAGTATAGGGTTTGAGGCACACAACATGTACAACGTCCGGGCGTAAAGTTCGTCGGGATGAAGAACGCACTGTGCCCGGTAGTATTCCGTAGTTAACGTCACTGATATGGCGCAGTATTGTAGCCCGACATAGCGCTTCAGGAACTTTTCGCTAAGCCCGCTGCGTCGAACGGGTGTCCAGACCCACACCTTCTCTCCTGGACTAAAGTGTACGTCATGTCTGCGAAGATTGTAGTGAGCGCTGTGTGTATCTAGTCGCAGTTAAGGATGGCGAGAGGAGCACTGGGAACATATATACGCCCCTGTGTGGTGGCGCACTCGCTATGGCATCAACTGCTGCACACGAGGTTTTTAGGTTCGATTTTCGGGCGCCGTCGCCATGTTCGTTATGGGAAGAGGAGGGCAATCCAACTCATAACCCAGGTGCTGCTTGGGTAGAATTCGAACTCTTGGCGCAAGTTGTTCCCGCTCTCCTGTGTCTGTTTCCATTGCGGCAGGGAACGAAAGGTTGTAAAAAAAAGGGAGAGGGGGGGGGGGGGGGGATAAACGAAAAGCTGGTGCGTGCTGGCGCATATTTTGGCGAAATGTTTCCGCTTCTGCATCCACGTTTGCGAACCGAGCCTTGAGATGCGATCCCGCCCTCACCTCCTCATTCAACGCATCGCAACACCACCTGCTCCTCGAATGCCAATACCCCTCGTTCCGTGACGATGGCGCGCAATTCGCAATGCCCCCGGGGGGCCGGAAGCGTTCGTTCAAGACGCCCACGTCTCGGTCGCCCGCGCCCCGGATCAGCTCGCACGGAACTCAGCGAGAGCCCGCGGCAGTTTCACGCTCGTGCACTCGCTGACACGCCAACTTCGCATGCGTGAACGGCACTGCACGGCCCGCCGGCTAGAGGGAGCTGTGATCCGCACCTTTGGCTCGCACGAAGCAGCGCGAAGCGTCTCCTCGCGTGGACGACGCCGTCACCGCCTCGGGTCCCGGAAGGAGGACTGCGCCGGCTGGGCGCCCTTCGTCTCTCGGATACGATCTGGAGCGCTTCGCGTGGCCTCCAAGGGCATCATATTCGAACCAGACATCTATTACGTTCAAAAGCCGATGGGCAATTACGTCGACGCGGTGAAACGTGACACAAAGACACAGTTCTTTCTTGCACCTGTCGTTCATAAACCTCGGACTATCTTTTTTTTTCGTTCATTTCTGTTGCGTCGGTGCTGGGAGATTGTATTCCGCTGCATTTCCTAACAGAAGAACTGTTAAAGCTTATAGTTCAGCCGCATAGCGTTACCAGAAAAAAATACTACGAAAAAAGAGGGAGCGCCTCGTGAGGAGCACCCGGTGACGACCAGCTCGAGAACACTCTACCCAGCGTTCGTGGTGTGATCTCTCGCGTGCTTTTAGACTCGCCAGTTCAGGTGTGTTCGTGCCTGAAGAGGGGAGCACAGACGCCGAGTGCATGCGCGAAGCCGAATGCGGCGGGTTTTAGGGCGTGCTAACGCGGTCCACTTGAGGAGGGATGCAACCTGCAAACAAAACAATCCGGGCCTGCCAGTCATGGGAAACTCTCAGCGGCCAGAATTTGATGTGCGGCGCAACAGCCGGTTCTCCGACGATTTAGAGTGCCGTCAGCTCCGCAGTTTCGCCAGCCTTGCACAACTAGTGCAAGATTCGCCAATTTTTGTAGTGTCTGACTAGTTAGCAAGACGTATTCGTTGCTGTTTATCCTTTTCCTTTGCTGATGATGTCTAAATGATGCCTAAATGATGACGTCTAAATGTTTTCCCTTTGAATCAGAGAGATGAAAGACCATCTCGCCTGCGTAATTAGCTTAAATGCTTATTTGTTATTTTTTTTAATTGAGCCTGGTACGTTCTTTCTCATTGTGTGCTGAACCCATCTTCTCAGTCGCCCTCCCTCCGTATAATGTCCTTGCTGAAATTACGCAACTTTGCAACTCCTCGAAGGAGGCACCAAAAGAGAAAGACTATGCGGATGACCTGAACCTGATGTTCCCTGACCACGTGAACCCCTGCAAATGGAGATTCAAACGGCAAGATTACGTTCTTTAATGAGAGGCGCGACTATTCGGCATCTGGTCTCGCCGCACATGGCTATATTTAGCTAAGTATCGAAGCGCAGCACAAGACGAGGGACAGAAACACGGACGACGACACACAGAGCGCTCACACAGAAGACGACACACAAAGCGCTAGTGCTCCGTGTGTCGTCTCTATGCACCAACTCGCCCAAACCAATACTCTGCTGAACTATATTTAGCAAATTTAAATGTATGTATTCACGCATCTAATGTTCCCCATAAACTGGAGGATACGTCGAGGGTAATGGAAGACGTGCAATATCAGTTCCTTCAGAGACATGTTCGAAAATTCCAGAGTTTGGAAACGAGGGGAGGCTGTCGGTTCCTCTCTCTTATCCCGCGTCACGCGATTTTGCGTATACCGAGCGTGTCGACTCGTGTATTAGACGGCCGTATAAAACGAAGCAAGTTGAAAAAAATACTCACGAAAGGAACGCAAGAAAAGAGCTTCATTAACCGAGCGCAGTGCGTCAATGTTTTTATTCCGAAAGGAAGACAGATGACTCTTTCCGCAATATTTCCCCGAGCTGTCTATCAATTTCCGCCTTTAGATAGATCACGCCGAAATAGCTGGATGCGCCTAACATGGTTTGTTGTTTTCGGCTACGCCTAACGCCAGAGCACAAGCCCTCGCCGCGAGCAGCGCATCTTTCTTCGTTAGCTCCTCTTTTCATTTATTATTCCTCCTGCATTTACGCATAGCAACTATCGCACAGTGTCGCCTCCCCCCTCCCCTCCTTTATTCTTATTTTCTCCTCCACATCCCCGATGCATTTTCTGAGCCTGTTCCTCAAGGGCAAAAAACATTGTTGTGACCGGCTTTTCTTTGGGTAGAAAGCTGAGAGGAGTCGAGGCAAGGGAGAATCTCGACCACCACGACACACGCAAGATTTTTAACGCGAAGGCGTCGCTTGGCTATAGGTTGGCGAAGCAAAGAAACAAAAGTGAATTTCAATGCATGAATAAGCAGTTGAATCGTCGCTTTAAAAACAGTAGGCGTCTAGTCGGATAAAACTGCATCTCGCTCGCGATTCGATCATTATCACTGACTGTTCTATTAGGTACTGGCAGATTTCATTGGTCCCGTTAGACTAGTGAATCAAGCGCGGAGAGTACCTATACTTACTGTGCACGGAAGCAGATATATGTTTAGGTCTTAGTGAACGGCGATGAGATAGGTACAGTTGTTCATTGGCAGACCTCGCGCGTAACTGTGTCTGCTTGAGGCCTTAAAGCTTAACAGTTTGTTTCGTGCACTTCGATGGTGGGCCAGCCCGCCTGCTCGGAGGATCAGCCTCAGGAACCTCTCTCACGACATCAAATGTTTCAAAGAAAGGTTTTAACACCTTTTCGAAAGCGAATTTAGTTTTACAATGAGCACATTTTTGGAAAGCCATGAACTCTCATGATTTGAATCTAACTTCACCAGCACCGATCCACCGACCCACCTATTTTTTCCACTTAATCCATTCCACAGTCCTTCCGAGCTGCCATGATTGCTTCAACACAAAGAAAAAAATCCCGGGCCATCTCCATTAACGTAAAATTTGGGGAGGGGCGAAGCATCCAGTGTATAAGTGTATTCTTGGCGCCTTCGCGTTTTTGCCAACGGAGATGAAACCGTTAGGGGGTACAGGTGTACAGCTTTGCTGTAAAAGTTTCATGTCTTTGAAGCACGAAGCGTTCCGTTCCAGCGCGAGGCGTACACGAGTGCCCCGGTGTTTTTTAGTACGCATTAGGAAGTGTTCTAGCGCGAAGCGTAAGCGAGTGTTCCGGCGTTTCAGTACCGGAACTACATGTGACGACGATTACGACGACGACATGAGACGCCGACAGCCCGAGTTCCGGAGGGGCTTCGCCCCTAAAATGAAGCACGAAATGATCCGTTTTGAACAGCGGGGTTCCGGAAATCACCTGCCAATTAGCGCTTACGTTATCTACTCGCCAACATCTTTTAAAGGAGGAGTCTAGAGGAACCGTCAAGTGATCCTGCTGAAAAATAAAACAACAAAAAAGCGTACAGGGATCGCGAAAAGAAATGGAGGACTTCTCGGTAAACCCGGCGTGTCTTCCGCTGTCCTCGCGTTTCTGTCCTTCCAAAAAGCTAGAACATCCCGTCACGGCCAGGTCAAAGGCTGCCAGTCTATTACGTCCGCGGTGAAACGAGTCCTCAGAGATCGCGAGCAAGGCAAAGGCCCCTTTGTCCCGAAAGAAATGGACGGAGCGGCAATCTCTTTCTCGGTCCCGCGCAGCGACTGCGAATGGTCGCGTCCTTTTCTCGGCACCTGCATACGTATACACGGCGTCACTTGCCGCCGCCACCTTTCGCCGCACTTGGTCCTCCCATTGCGCCCGTTGCACAAGCTCGGCGGGGGGCAGCAGCACTTCTCAGAGAACGACGGGAGAATGCTGCGCGGGAGCCAATTTCCTCCCTAGGATGGGCTCCCCATCCGACCTAGCAGAGGAGGATGCGGAGTCGGAAGAGGCTGCTCACGTGCGCGGCGTGGAGAGGACGGGCCTCTGCCGACTGGCGCCGACTTCTTGTCTTCCGGCGGCCTCTGTCGACGCGAGACCCCCTCCTGGGACCGTCTTGGGTGGCATTAATTAATCCCACACCCTTTTCCCGCTACTTAATTGCGTGCAGCGGCGTCCCGACCGAAAACGTGCGGGATTTCTTTGCGGCCTGAACGAAATTCTGGCTTAGATTAATGCAAGTGCTGCACCTGTAACCAGTTCATAAATAAAATAAAGATTATTTTTTTTATTAGTTAGGGCTTGTTGCCGTGACATTGTAACGAAAAAAGTAGCACTGACAAACACAAGGACGCAGAGAGGGGGACACAAAAGGGCGCTAACTTTTAACGACTTTATTTCTAGAAAGGTTCCCTGTATATACGTGTAATGATTTTAATGCTTGTCATCTTGCCTCTGTGCTAGGAGGCTCTTCATTCCGTATGTAATAGGCCGTATTTTGGTCGGGCGAAGAACAGCCATGCGCGCAGAGCTTATAGCTTCACCACGAGTTGTCTGATTTATCTGAACTGTGCAGATAAAAAGTCACTCGCAGTGCGGGTTTTAGACGATGAACTCCGTGTTTTATAACCCTCTCATTTCGCCACTTGCTAATACTTTCGGTGGTGATGGCGCCGCGCTTTGGTTAGATTTACCTAAATCACGATGTCCCGGGCGAAATGCTTTGGTATAGCGTCCTTCCTTGTGGAACCTTGGAACCTGTAACAGCCTCATTGCACACAACTCTACGCTGATACGCTAGCACTTGCCTCCAAATTTTTTTTTTTCATAAGAATGTCGATATACGCACCATCGGGCGATTGCTCCTCACTATAAGAGTGAAGCCGAAATTGCTACACAATTTTGAAAAAACAAATACTGAAATTTAAATTGCCGTTTAACAAGTCACAGCGCAATTCGCTCAGCTCCCTGGACCACGGTGGAAACAACCGACTCCGGCTGCATCGTACACCGTGCTGCCCGGAACTGGAGAACTGCAACTTTTCTCCGGTCACCGTACGTGCAGTGACTGTCTACCTTGGGCTCTTGGGCGAGGCCCTTCGAGAAAGCGCCACCGAGCCACTGCTTTTTGCGTATGCGCGCACTTGGGCCTATGCGAATAGGCCGTACCCCGTTCCCCTTAATTGCACCAGCCGATCTCGTTAAAGATACCGCCGCAACTTTCTCACGCCAAAAGAAGCAGGAGAGTTGCAACTTACAAATGGCCTCGGATATGGCGTGCCTGCTGTGGCGGACGCGTATAACTTATTTCGGTCTCCCATCCCGGCAGTTATGAATCCCCGCGTTCATCCTGTAAAGCGGGGTTATAGGCTCTCATTAGACGAAGCTGGCGACCAGAAGACTAACATCGTTAATCAGCCGACGTGATTCCGGTCTCTGAAATGAATGGGATTGCTCGCTGCTGCTAATCGTTTGCGCTGCAGGCGCAGTTTGTAGAAGGTTGCGTTTATGTTTCGTGTTCGCAAATGTTTCTCTGTGTATTTATGCACAACGTCTGACGGGTTCCGAGTTTGTTGTTGCATTTACTCGTTTGCATGAAAGTCATTGTGCAAGTTATCTATATCGGCTACTTATATTTAAACTATTTATATCCTTGTTCGGTGTCTGCCGCGGGTATACATAGGTATAACGATCGAAGAAAGCAGAAAATTCTCCACTTGAACTTTCCTCGTATTTGGTTCATTCCTTTGAGCTTCTATTTATTGCGGGGCAGTTGCTTTGAAATGGATCGTTCTCTCCCTTGATGTTATCTCTCTGCTGTGAAGCCGATGCCTCACCGACTGTGCCTCGCCGGAAGCGTGTTTCAAGTTTTCTGACTTCTTGATACAACTGCTTCAAGCCAAACGTCTCACCCTTCTTCGTGGTTATCGTGTTTTCGATTGGTTACTCCTTGTGCCTTTATAGTTCACCTGCCGATAAGCAGTGTTACACTGCACATTACACTGCGTTAAATTAATAATAGTTATGATTAGAAGTAACAATTCGCGCTTACATTGTACATATTGCGTAGCGAAGCGCTCTTTGCAAAATTACGTTTAAAAGATGAAAGTTGGCTAGCTGGCGTGTGCTCAGCTTAGAGGACAAGGAACGAAAAGACCAGGGGCGGTATTCTCGTGTTTTGTCCGTTTCGTGTGACCTTCAAAAGTGTCCGTTTTAAGCAAGTCCTCATTTGCTAAAAGCGAACACCCGGATGTGACGCCATGCAAGCACGGCGGAGCTATGAGCCGTGGCTTCTCGCAGCAGACGATTTGGAGCAGGCGATTTTTGTCGCCTTGTTGTTGAACAATAAACACATAAAAGATAGTTTAAAATAGGTTTAGTCGTTTAAAATGTGTTTAAAAGAACAGCTGCGCAAAAGTAAACCCCAAAATCGCCTACCACTGGAAGCACGTCACAGTAAAACAGACGAAAAAGGGAAGTTTTCAAAACGGACTAACACGAGAATACCGCCACGGATAAGATGAACGCTAGCTCATGATGTTGATTGTTCATTATTCTTGTCACTCCGAACAATAACGGTGAACAACTCATGACCTGTTTCATAAACGCAGTTTGTTTCAAGAACCGTGTAAACAACGCCAGCAAGGTAGTGTAGAGGACATATAAAGCCAATAAGGACAGCGCACGTAATTGTCCACACAGGACGTTCCTACGCGGTTTCCGCTCCCGCACCCACGGTGTAAGATATATTATTACACCGTGCCCGCACCTTCACGTGTGCACCAAACTGTCGACACGCCGCGGGACGGGTTATTCTGCGCATGCGCATCATTGTCGATGCATCTGCACACATCTCAGCTTTCAATGAACCTCTTAGAGTGAATGTATAGTTACGGATCTGGTTGTGTCCGACGATACCATAAGCATTTCACTAAGGTGACGTCCAGCGGGCTTTAGGAAGAAAACGCCGCGTCTGGCACTACTTCGCTCTCTCTAATCTAACGTAACGTAACCTAACGAACCGAAAGCAGTCATTTAAAGCGCCGAAAACTAACCCAAACCATAAATGTTAAATTGAAACCGAAACTATAAAAAACTGGGGACAGGCGAACTAAAGCCAACGTCCACATCACGGAGCTAAGACATAACCTCTACATCACTAATGTGTCAGACACTGAAACTCTATGAGTTCTCTAATATATACTAAAGGGAAATCTGTCGCTGCAATCGCGTATCGTCGTGGGTGCCGCCATAGCTAGCACTCAGCAACGTTCCTCTCGTACTTGGCTCGGCTAGTCACATAGCTTGTTTTTTCTCTTTTGAAGCCAAAATCAACAAAAATGGTAACATTTCTTTCTTGTTCGTTTTTTTTTCAGGGTATATATAATCCCGGACAAATAAATTTCTCAGAGCTGCACTTTTTTATTAATAAAAAAAAAATTAAATAATCTTTCACGATAATATTGTTGTTTTTTCAGCCACAGGCAGCTTCTGTGCTTGTTGGTGGGCCATGCCAAGTAGCGATGGAACGTTTCTGCGCGGTACATGAGGGTACACCGGCTGTAGCGCGGCTCGCCTAGACATTATAACGCCAGATTTCCCTGTATTAGTATATTTAAACTCCATGCCATGGCTTAAAAATTCGAATGCCGTCGGACGGCACTTGAGCCGCGCCTTCAGCGCTGAGGTGGAGCGTCGTCGGACGGTACTGTAGGCACTGCATTCCGGAAAAATTCGCATGGAGTTTGTTCCGACCGTACGCCTCCTCGGCGTGGGCACGCTTAGCCTCTGCGCAGGCGTCGAGAGCGGCCAGCCGAGCGCATCCAAGCTCGACGTTCGGGCGCGCCTGCAACGGTTGGCCAGCGTTGCGAGCGGTGCGGAAGCCTTAGGCGCTCGAGGCGCGTGCGTGCGCGTCTCTGCACGAGGAGCCGGCGTTCGTCGCGCGGCCGCTGAACCTGCTGATGAGCACGAAGCGAGTTCTTAACGAGCTCCCGTGGAATTCTGAGAATTATGAGCATGCTGAGAATAAGCCATGTCCCTGAAAAAAAAAAAAAAAATTCTTCCTTCCTGGCGGTACAGTTTGCGCATACTACGCGGGGGCAAAACAAAATTTAGGGGGTGCTTGAACTTGAAGGCGAAAGCGTAGCTTGGCATCCTGTTCCGTACCCTTGATCACCGTCTAGAACGAGCACTATATCCCCCTGCGCACAAAAGCCTCACTAACGAACAAGAACGCCACCTCCGAGGCACCCAAACGAACACATTTCCCAACCCCACTAGAGCCCACATTCTTGCCCCCACCCTGTACTCCTCGCAATGCCGCTTCTGCGAGGCTAAGGGCACCCTGTACCATATCATGTGGGGCTGTGATAAGAACCTCCCCCCTCCCCTGAGCACTGGGAGAGAGCACTGGCAAAACTGGACCTTGACGACCAGCTTTGGCTGGTGAAGAGAGCCCAAGAAGCCGGACGGACTGCTGACTGCTTTAGAAAGACGTTAAGACGTTTATTCCTCCCCCTCTTCGTGGACAGCACCCTGCGTAGCTCCTCCCGCACGTTAGCCATCGCCGGGAGAACCATGCTCGCCCCCGTCGGTATCTTCACCTCCCACGGCGGCACGTGAGGCAGCTGCCTACCCCGGCTTGGCGGTGCCGTTTCCCTTTCCATGAGCGCGCTGCGTAACCCTTTCTCGGAACCGTCCTCCGACATTCCTCCATGACAGCTGTTTTGTTTTCCTTACTCGTTATTCCTGGCTCCGCTCGGTCCGAGCACAACTTGAACTTTTTTAGCACAACCGATTTTCTGTACCTCACAACGCACGCGCTTGAAACATGTAGATCTGAGGCTTTCCTGTTGAAGAAACAGAAGCGTTCGTAATACGCTCACAGTGGCTCGGATTGCGCTGAACGAGCGGAGCCTGCTCGCGCATGCACGAGCCGTGCAGGATGTGAATGTACGCGTGCCATATACACACAGACACCGGCAAAGTTGTCGCTCCAGGCACTGTCAAGAGAAACAGACCAGTGGCTGCACGGTTTACAGCGTATCAGCTGAGGCGCCTGTGGGGCCACAAAATCTTACCTGCCCCCAAGAAGAAAAAGCAACAGTGCCTCCACATACTGAACCTTTAGAGTGCCATCAAACAGTTGCAGAATCTCACGTTACTTCTGCAGAAGGCTTGGTCCTACGCTCAGGCTAGCTGCTTATTACCCCCCCCCCCCCCCCCCCCCCCCTTCCTTTCATGCTACTCTGTCCCTGCCCCTTACCACACTAGAGCAATAGGAGGCTACGCTGCTCAGCTCCGACCCACAAGTGCGATCTAGCTGGCTGAACTCGCCGCTGGGGCCCACGGGCTCCTGGCCGTCGGCTAGGGGACTGCAGTGGGCCGGCGCCCGCAACCGGCGCCTCTTTCAGCTTTGTATAAATAAAGCTTTTACCACTACCACCACCACCACCCGTCTGCAAACAGCTTCTGCTTGTGCTTCACGATTGCTGAGGCGGACAGGGAGCGTACCACAAATCTTCAAATCATGTTAGTTTATTTTGAACCGGTTTTATTCTGTGTGCACTTTTCTTTTAGCACGCCTTACGTTCTAGCGCCAGGCGTTGGAAAATGAGTGTCCCGGTGTTTTAGTACCGTGACTTCGTGAGACGAGGACGACAAAAGGCGCCGACAGCCCGAGCCTAAAAAAAGACAAGGGCAAGGAGCGTCCTTGTCTTTCTTGCGCTGCTATCTTACGGGGGTGAGGGATGATGGGAGCTTGCCGTGCCCTGGAGAATGGGTACCGTGGCAGGGGAGGGCGTTCCCCTGCCTTGGAGCGGTGGGCCCCACACGGCAGCTCCCGGATAAAGGGACGGCCGTGGGGCACCTTCTACTTCAAGGGGTTTAGGAGCGACGCTTTTGCCGGTGTCTTCCCGTCCAAGCGCGTGGACAAGGTGGCTGGAATGGGAAGGTGTGATAACGGGCCGCCCGAAGCTGTCTCACTTGCGCGTGCCTCCCGCGTGGCGGCGCTGTAGGTATCGGCGCGGTAAGCACGGCGTCTGCTGCGCCTCAGCACGCATGCGATCCTGGCCACGCCATTGCCGTGTTTCAGGGCAGGCAATTTTAATGCGTAGCATTCTTTGCCGAGTACCTCCACGGCCAGGAGCGTGTAACGCCCTGCATTTCCACAAAAATGTAGATTTCGCGAAAGTTGAAAATGTAATCGTTAGAATAACGTAAATGGCGATAATTGGTCGGGCGAAATTTTGAAAAACCAAAAAATAACAAAATATAAAAAAATACGGAAACTCAAAACGTATATCGCATGGCATTTCCACAATGATGTTGATTTCGCGAAAGTTTCACCTGTAATCGCTATAACTGCGTAAATGGAGATAATTTGTCGAAATTTTGAAAAAAAAAAATCAAATAATTACGGAAAACGGCGAACAGCTAACGCCTTGAATTTCTGCAATAATGCAGATTTTGCGAAAGTTCCACATGTAATCCCTACAGTAACGTAATTGAGATAATTGGTCGTGCGAAATTTTTAAAAACTAAAAAAAATAAGAGAAATATTAAAAACGTACGGAAAATGGCAAAACGTATAACGCATGACATTTCCACAATATTGAAGATTTCGCGAAAGTTTCACCTGTAATCGTTATAATAGCGTGTTTGGAGATGTAATCGTTATAATAGCGTGTTTGGAGATAATTGGTTGGACATGATTTAGAAAAAAAAACACTATAATTTGGCTGGAAAAAACTCACACTCTATACAGGCGGTATTAGAATGCTACGCGTTAGTAGATAATTCTCTGAATTTCTGCAGAATTTTTTTTCCCCACGCACTTCAGGTCGCCTAATGTGTAACCTATGTGTTATTTCACAGTTATGGTCAGCGGCCAGTATACTGAGCTTGCTTCCGAGCACTATACCCAGAGGAACTGCGTAATTCTCATCAATCTTTGCAAACCAAGCGGAGCAGAACGCTTCCCGGCGGTGGAAGCCTTCATTTTCAACATTAAGGAAGTTGGAGGTCTATTAAGGTACCAGGGCCGCCTATGCTGCCAGCCTATGCTGACCTGTGGTATTAAGGGCAGAACTATATTTACAAATATTCATGTAGATTGATTGTAGCGTTTAACGCGCCGCCGCAGCGCAGGCGATGAGGCGCGCCGTAGTGGAGGGCTCCGGATTCATTTTGACCACCTGGGGATCTTTATCGTGCGCCGAAATCTCGCACACACGGGAGTTTTTGCTTTTTGCCTCCATCACAAAAGTGGCCGGGAATCGAACCCGCGACCTCGTGCTCAGCAGCAGAACGCCTTAGCCAATGAGCCACAGCGGCGGGTTTGGGACGTCCTTCGAAGAAGTATAAAAAAAGATTTGCCACTAACAGCCGGAACACGGACTGTATTCCATACGACCTGCTATTTCTTTTAGGTTTGCATGCAATATGGCGTAGCAGAATGGCCGTTCGTCACAATTCTGTTGACGCGCGGTCTGTAAATAGTTATTTTGTTGACAACGTCGGTAGACTTCGAGAAGATTGTAATCCCGAAGTTTTGTGTTTGTTAAATGAGCTTAGTGTAACGAAAGTACACCAACATGTCAGTGCCAGCTAAACGTTTGACGGAGGTTTATTGTCCTCAACCTCAAAGGTTGATTTTGTAAGGTGTGTTGTTGCCAAAATATGCCATAAAGAAAAAAGATTTCATGGCTCAGTCGGTAGAGCGTTACACCCCTCCCGTTGCGGCCAGAGTGATCGTGGGCTCGAAACCTCGCCGCCGCGCCAATGGAACTTTTTGTGGTGATGTCATTTCCGTGACGGATATGACGTCGGTGAGGTTTTTGTACCCCGGCATAAAACACGTTCGTGTTAAAACGCATTGGGCCCCCCCCCCAAAAAAAAAATGTAATATGCCGAATTGTATCAACGAGATTCCACTGTATATTTTTTTGCTTTGCGGAATAATTTTGTCCCTCCCCTCACATACTTCGCAGCACAGGCGTTGGTTAGGGTTATCACTATACCAGGCTTCGAGTTCAGTACGCGGAGGCCGTCAAAGGACCTAGCTCTGCGGCAGTGAACAGAACTGTCGGGCATGACCACTGGAGCGTCGAAAATCCGGCTGGCCACCCTAGTCTTTCCGGGACAGCGCGTTGCGGTGGCGACGGATGGTGCGGTGCCGCTTTGCATAACTGGATCATTGATTCCATTCCGCTTCGAAAAGTCGGCTGATCGCTGCCGACACCCGACTTTCGCCCACCTCCGTTCTGCTCGCCTTCTGCTCGTCTTTGCGACGTTCGGTGGCGCGTGCTGGCGGTCTCCGCGTGCTCGCGTCGCTGGCTCGAAAACCTTTCGGAACTTTTTGTTTGACCCAAGCCGCGCCCGTGACCCACGGTAAGATAAGAAAAATCAGCGTGCGGCCTAACCTGGCAGCCGGTACAAAAAAAGAACGAGTAGGTATGACGGCGTCGCTTCGCAAGGTATCCATGATCGATATTAATTTCCTCTGTAATAATACACCTTCGTGTTTTGGATTTGCCTTGGGTGCTTCTTTTTCGCATTTTTCAAATCGGAGCTGCTGCTTCGTGATCTGTGTGTATTCCTTTTTGTTTGTTCTTCCTACCTCAGAATCGCAGGTTATTTGGCAACTTAAACTAAAAAAAGTTTCATATTGAGTTATGTGCGCCGGCGCGACGTCTGGACGGGGAGACGTACTATACAGTGGGGAGTTATATGCTAGTTTACACCACCTTGTGACATTTTAACACGTGACTAAGTTTTGCATGCGGGGGGTTATCACGATGTTTCGTCTTCATCATGAATACAGTCTGTGTGCGGCTAGGAATCGAACCCGCGGCGCCAAACATCGTAACATCAGCACCTTAAATTTATGTTCAAACTTAGGTGCGTTTCAAAGCTTAGGCGTGAATCCGTACTTGTGTTTTGGTTCACGTAAGTAATGAACGGAGCTCCCCTCCCTAACCCCACCTCCTTTTGTGGCATATGCTGCAGCACATTGGGATACGTGCCGCCTAAGCACAGCGGACCAACTTTATTCGTCTGAAACCATAATAAAGCGAAGCTTAATAAAACCAAAAGAGCGTCGAATCACACCGGTTGCGCAAAATCCACCGAGAAGACTGACAGATGATGGGGCTTGTACGATTCACAATCCCCAAGCCGAACGATATGCGGGTGAATTGGAGCCTCCGAAGTGCCTTTAGGTATTAATTTTATTTGATAGATCCTCGGCCTGGACTGTGGGCGCACACACACGCATGTACAGCGAGGGAGTCAGAGAGAGAGAGAGAGAGAGAGAGAGAGAGAGAGATAATGATATCCATCCTGTGCTCGGAATAAACTGCTGTTAAAGCAGACGCAGACAGATCGCTCTACCTATCCACGAACAACTATGTAGTTGTAGAGCGGTCTACGCACCACCATCTACATACAGACCGCGGAGCACTGCATCCCAATCACCAACCCAAGAGTCATCAGCTGTATACCACGTACAAACTTTCCTCATAGCACGTCGCTCTTGGTCAACGCGGACACAATTTTGCCGAGCCCTGCGTATCGTCTGCCTCGATGAAGAGGCTGCGAGATCGTGGCGGCTCGCGATGCCTCGTTGACGTGTTCCTCTTCCCAGCCCCACCCTGCGCTCTCTTTTATTTTTTTCGTTTTTCCTGAGCCCACTACAGGCCTCGGGTTGGAGTAAAAAGCCCGGCCGAGCCCGGCCGGCGTGATGTATTGTCTCGGCGGTGGTTCGCGACGAGTTTTCGAAGAGGCGGCGCGGTGGGAAGGGGCGCATTTTCTTGCCGCGAGCTGGGCCGCGTTGTTTTTGGGCCATGAATTATGCAGCGGTCAGCGCGTATACACACGCCGCCTGCAACCGCGGCGTTCATGAAGTTAGCCGTATCGGAGCGCCTGCTTTCTCCCCGACGCGATCAAGACCTCTGCGAGAGGGGTGTGTTTATATTTAACGCGTCTTCCTCGCACCAAAGAGCACCCCATCTTCTTCCGGCGCTGTCCGGTATCAGCGCCTAAATCTGTTTTTAGCCGATATGATCCCAGCTCGTGAAAAGACATTCGCTCGACTTTTTAGTGGATTGTGATGACTTCGGTATTTTTATTTTTGTTTTGTTGTGCAGTGTTGTGGATGTCCTGATTAACCGGTCTACTGTATTGATCGTTCCGAAATTATATTTCGTCGCATGTTGGCCGCTCCCTTGCTACAATGCCTCGGCGCTGCTGGGTATGCTGTAAATAAATAAATAAATAAATAAATAAATAAATAAATAAATAAATAAATAAATAAATAAATAAATAAATAAATAAATAAATAAATAAATAAATAAATAAATAAATAAATAAATAAATAAATAAATAAATAAATAAATAAATAAATAAATAAATAAATAAATAAATAAATAAATAAATAAATAAATAAATAAATAAATAAATAAATAAATAAATAAATAAATAAATAAATAAATAAATAAATAAATAAATAAATAAATAAATAAATAAATAAATAAATAAATAAATAAATAAATAAATAAATAAATAAATAAATAAATAAACAAACAAACAAACAAACAAACAAAGAAAGAAATAAACAAAGAAACAAATAAATAAATAAATAAATAAATAAATAAATAAATAAATAAATAAATTATTTACTGCAATATAGTCTTCAAGCGTAGAACCCTTTTGTTTTGTTGTGTCTGCGAGAGTTCATGTCGCTGCCTTTAAACACCCTTTCGCCCGCCATGAAGGTTCTTTGCTAAGATTTAGAAAAGTCCTAGAACGTCTAAAAATTTGCGATTTCGTGCTCACATGAAAATTCTGGGACATACGTACGTTTTGCGGGACTGGATGAACTTGTATTGCCGTGGGCCTCGGGTTCTTTAGTTCGCGTAGTAGTGACAGCAGAACAATATTACCGTAGGTTGTGTTCATTTATGCACGACCGCCGCTAAATTTATACTAAGCAACTCCGGCCACGCGCTCACAGTGTGCGACCTACTGGTCGCCTGAGAACCGTACGCACCAAGTATAGCGCGTCACACGGGAGCCATGCGCTTCATAAGCGATAACGCGATAAAAGGGACCTTGCAACACTTTTTCCAACTTTTATTCGGAATCTTAAATGCTTTCAGAACGTATTCAGCAAACACATCCAGTACTGAGAATAGGGGTTCTCAAAGTACCTCAGCCAAAAGTCACTACACTATATGCCCATCAGATAGTTTGCAAAGCTGCTCCTCTCTTTCCCGAGCCTTGGCGTACTTTGAGCACTCGAATTAGGTCATTTCAGCAATGTAGCGGCTTTTGGCCGCATCCTTTACGTTGCACCAATAAACGCATTCGATAGGGCCACTTAAAAAAAAGAAAGCCACAAAGGAAGGCAGAAACGGAAGGCGGATAGTTCTGCTGCGATGAACAAATCACGTACTGCCGCTCCGTGCTTTTGATATGATCGAAAGAGTGAACGCGTTTATCCGAAGTGTTGCAGTGTTCCTTACAGATCTAGCCTGGCCTTGGGGGCGTGTAATACTCGTTGTGCGCAGGTGCTCATGAGGGGGCAATTATGCGTCGGGGTTTGCAGATATACCTCCCGTTATATGGTCGCACTTGAGATATCCGTGCATAAGACCACAATTCACAAATAAATTCACATTAAGCGTAATTTGAGGAAACCAGGACAGGTGTAAATTACACAGCGGGGACGGCTGTTGTACGTTGAAATAAAGAAGCTCTTTCAAGGTTTTTTCTGTCCACTTTATGGCAGAAATTTTGTTCAGTACAGAGATGGGCTATACAGTTCAGTTGTCCAGACTGGAGCTGGCTAAAGCCCGCTTGATTAGATGTCCGGACAAAATTCGATCATAGCAATTTTACCCACTTCTTCCAAAGTCATCACGAACCTCTCAAGTGCTTCGGACTCCCATCGTCCGAAGTGCACCAAGAACAACCGTTTACTTCCCAGAACCTATATACTGGAACCCGTAATACGCTTCTGAAAAGGCCGTCATCGCAAGAAAAGAAGGAAATTCAAAAGAAGATGAAGAGTGAGGCGAAAAGGAATGGACTAAAAAAATACTCGTTTATGTCGCGGTGCCCCTATTAGAGTGGATGGCGGTGATCGTCGTCGCAGGCGCTTTTATCGCCGGCTGCTTTTCGCGTCAAGGAATGGCTTCTCGCGGCGTGGAGCCGATAAGCGGGTGTAAGCTGCGGCAAACAGCCCGCTGTATACAAGGGCGAGGAAAAGAAGCTGCCGGCGGCGGAGGAGGAGGAGGCGAAAATAATACTAAAAAAACCGCTTTCTTATATAAACCGACGGTTTTGTGGCCGAACGCGCGCCGAGAACTGGAAAATCACGAAAAATGGGGCCAAGTGCTCTTTTCTGGAGAGCTGCGGCGGCGTGGGGTATAGTCGCAGATACGGGACCAAAGAAAGCTTCGCGCATTCCCGTTTGTTGTCGCTCTTGTCCTGTTGTCGGAGACTTCTTTCTTTGTTAAGGAAAACTGTTGGAGTGTGAGAAGCGATGTACAGTAGGTTTGATATGTTTGTGTTCGGAGCTGTTATCGCGTGGAGGAATGGATGCCAACTTCGTGCAAGCAGTAGTAAAGGTCTCGGTTCGAGTTTGATGCTTTGCTACATTGATTCACAAAGTTCCCTAGGCTCTAGTTTATTTCCCTAGAGCCTAGGGAAATAAACTAGAGGGCGGTATGAGAGTAGGGGGGCTACAGTAATAAGAGAGAAAGGAAGTTATTCCAGTAGGTTGTCCCGCCGCGGTTGCGCAGTGGCTAAGGCGTTGTGCTGCTGAGGACAAGGACGCGGGTTCGATTCCCGGCCGCGGCGGCCGCTTTTCTGATGGAGGCGAAAAATGAAAACGCCCGTGTTTTCGAGATGGTCAAATTTAATCCGGAGCCCTCCACTGCGGCGCGCCTCATCGCCTGTGTGGCGTCCGCGCGTCAGACCTCATAATGATCATCAATCATTCCTGTACGTTCGTTATCTGACAGCAGCTTATGCTATTTGCGCATAGTTCACCTTACCCCGCCCTGGTATGAATCAACAACCTCTGCTGCATCCGCGGTAATTGATCGCATGTCCTTCGCTTTGTGTGTCTGCGTGTCTACATTTTTTTAACGCAGTGTCTAGAGTGCCGTCCGACGGCACTCTAGCCATGCCTGCAACGATCAGCTAGAGTGCCGTCGGACGGCACTCTTGACACTGCGATAACATAAAGCCCGAAATAAGACGAAGACGAGACGTGAACAGGAGAGTCGAGTGCTTTTCCCCTTTGTCTTGTGAAATTTCGCGCTTCTTTTAACACCACGGCTATTTAAGCTTGAGCGTGGTCTGTTGGCCTTAGCAAAAAATTTCCCCGCATTTCCCCGAGGGGAAGAATGTGAAAGTGCGAATGCAGGAGTTAAATTTGCGCGGTTCGGTAATGTTCGCGAAAGAGAGATCACACACACAAACACATCTACAAAGAAAGATGCATTTATTCACAGACACCTATTTGTGTTGTCGTTGTACTTCATTGCTAGAGCGGATCTCAGCTTTGAAATTTCGTGTCAGTACTCCTTTAAGCGGGTGCATTAGCCCTTCTCACGCCCGATTCCTGGCCAATCCCCCACGTGGGTATGTGCCATGTCAGCGGCCAGGCAGCGCGCGCCCATCTCCCCCCGTTGCCAAGGAAGACGAGGAGCGCGCGCACCCGCAGCTGTTGCTATGTGGACGGACGGCGGTCAACGGAATTCAGGGTCGCTTATAAAGTGCATTCGCACTTAAAAAAATACACAGCAAAAGGGACGAGGCGCACGGCACGACTTTCGCGCAGTGGCTTTAGAAAGAATAATACCGAGAGCACGTGGGCATTTGCGTCGTGAGGAGCGCCTGGCGTCGTCCAGGCTTGCGCGTGGGCTTGCGCCACGTGCGATGCTCCCGCTTTCGTCGTCTTCGGTGCGGCGGACTCGTGGCGCTCTTGTTGCTACAAGACTCCCCCCGTAGAGCCGGAGGCCGTTGTGTTGCCCACGTGGCGTTTTTGGTCGGTTGAGCTGGGGAATCCCGGCGCGGGGTCGTTTTAGACGGGGAAGTCCTGGGTTGGTCGGAGGGAGGCGACGTAAAGCCCGTTTTCTTTTGAGTCCGACAAGTCGGATCCAACATGTCGGGTCCGACTTGTCGGTCCGACACGCGAGTCTGTGTCGGGCGGCCGTTTTCTTTTGCATTCGGGAGCCGGACGCCGCCAGCAGTGTCGGGCCAAACACGTCACTTGAATAGAATATTGTGATTGGTTCGTCCGACCTTATAGTACTTTTTGTTTACGCTCAAACAGCTATTGTGGTAATTTGAGAAAATTTGAGTTTATTTCCCTCAGCATGGCGCATATGTTGATCTCGCTAGACTTAATCAGCCAGCAGCCGTAACGTTTATGTAGACGCAAGCGCAATGGAGAGCTTCCTATAAACCGTGCATGCCCGGCGATGCTGCAGCTTGGCTCGGGTTATGAAGCGGCGACGGCGCAAAATATATTCTTCCCGTTTTTCCGAATATCATGCGGCAAGACTGTTCTTTGAAGCATAACCGCTCTCCCAGCGATGTAACATTCGTCCACGTACGTAGCAGCGCTCTATGATTACGCAGAAACAAGCTCTCGATAGTTCAGCGCATGCATCGCATTCTGATACGGTGCGCACGGGCTGTCTATTTGCGTCGTTGCGGCAAATGTTAGCGCTTCTTTCGTCAACTGCAATGGTGCTGGTATTTTAAATTCTGTGACGCAGGGTACAAAATTTTGGTATGGGAATATCGGCAGCATAGTTGTTACCTTAACACATAGGTCGGCAAAACAGAAAGAACTCACTCAAACTCAATCACATTTTTTTTTATTTACGCTGTACTCAATCAAACTCAGACTCAAAAAGTTCGTCTGTTCATAAAATCACTCGTACTCACTCATCAAATACTCATTTGTAATCGTACTCACTTGTACTCAAACTCATTTGTCCTCACGAGTATCCGTACTCAATCTGTACTCATGAGTACTCACTCTGTACTCATGAGTACTCAATCTGTACTCATGAGTACTCAATCTGTACTCATGAGTACTCAATGAGTACTACTGCTCATGAGTACTACTCATGAGTACTACTCATTCTGCACTCACGAGTACTACTCATTCTGCACTCATGAGTACTACTCATTCCGCACTCATGAGTACTCAATCAGTACTCATGAGTACTCAATTTGTATTACTCACGAATAATCAACTTATCTGCACTGTTAGCTAGGCCGTAGCTCGAATGAAAGACTAAGTAGAAAAAATAAATTGTTTAATTGGTTAGAAAAACACAGGTTACATATAAATCAGGACAGAGGAAGAAAACGTCTGACGCTGTGCACTGTCGTTGGGCGACTTACTGTGCGAAGGCAAGTACACTGTACATGTGAGAAAGCGAAACGGAACGTAAGCACTCGCGTTGCGCCTGGCGTCTCGTCTTGTTCTCAGGCCGGGTCGGGCTCAGGGGAGCTCGGGGCTTGTCGGTGCGGCCGTGGCCGTAAACTGCGTTTTTCTGCGTGTCTTCGGGTGGCAGCTTTTGTCGTTTGTTTTCGTTTCCGGGCGCGCTGATACGTATCCTAATCGTGCTCTGAATCCGAAATGCGCCTGCCCCCAGGCACAATGAAGCGTTCGCGTAGATTGGCGTCCGTTCGTATCCAGATCACTGTCTGCTTGTTCACAGATGCTCGATGCTGGCGTTTGTTTTTTGTTGTTCCAGATACCAGAAACTTCGTTAAAAGGGTGTTCGTCTGGTTGAGTTTCAGTGAATTTCAAATCTGCTTGATTTTATTGTGTGTGTGCCGTGAAGTTGCCTTCGTCAGACCTGAACTTGACAATGTTTACGGCGTTGCGCTGGTTGCGCCGCTTCCGTCTGCGATTGTGTTCGTGTAGCTCGTCGCGTGCTTGATGCATGTGCGGGCGTAGACGTCTGGTTTGTCCGGTGGCGAGCTGCGCTAGGGATGGCATAGTTCGGCCGTTCGGCGCGTTGAGGACGTTGCCTGAATTGACGCGTGCGTTGCGTATGGTGCGGGAGCCGTTTGGATTTTCGTTTAGTGTGCGGTAGCGGGGCGTTTTCGTAGGGTGGCATGGCTGATCGGTCGAAGTCGTTGCGGCTCCGTGCTCGCAGTCGCCGTGGTTGTTTCGGAAGTGAAACCGTTGTGGTGGGGAAGCGGGCGTAATTCGTGCCGTCCGTTCGGTCCCACATTCCTCGGCGTCGCAAGCGTGACTTCATCGCCAGGGCATTCGATGCTTCGTCTGGATCGGGTTCATTCGTTGCCGTTCTTGCCGTGTCCGTGTCGTCGCTCAAGACCTCGTCTTTTGCCCGTTGTTTCGAGAATGCTATCGCTATCTCTCCCATACAAGCAGGCTCCGTTTATCGCGAGTCCGCTTGCTCGCGGTTGCGTCCTCTTGTACGAAATGGTGTTTGTCGTGTGAGTCTCGGTCGGAGCGCGGGTGCCGGTGATCTTGTTAATTCTGGCCCGGACATGCCGCATGCGCTGGCCGTGTCGTTGCTCGTTGACTGACCTACTTGCACGAGTGTCATGTCGTTCGTCCGCTGGACTTGGGCGGGAGCAGCGGGTGTCGGAGAGCTCGTACTTATCGGTAGGGTTGAACCGCGTGCGCTGGGTCTTTTGTTGCTTGTGGCCAGGTGATTTCGGCGGTTGTAACATTCTCTGGCCAAGTCCGGATAGCACCTGCAGTGGGAGCGGAAGATGTCGCGAACAGCAGTTTCCTCCGTGTGTGCTGGCTTGGTGGCGTTCCGTGCGTTGTGCATTTCGTCCTCCGTGGTCAGCTCCACTGGTTCAAGTTGGATGTCGTTCGTCACTTCTGGTGCGTTTCGTGCGCTGTGCGTCTCGTTTTATCTAGGAAACTCCCCTATAATTGGGGTGCGGTCGTTCGCCACGTATGGGGCATTTCGGGCGCCGTGCGTCTTGCTCGCATGTCGTGGCCATATCCACCAATCCGGATGCGATGTCGTTGGTTGCGTGGACCCGCGCCGGGACAGCACGTGCAGAAAATGTACGTAGCGGCTCCGTTGCCTTCCGTGCTCTCAGCGTTCCGTTCGTGTACGTCTGTACCGGAAGAGCGGGTGCCAGAAACGTGGTGCCTTCTGGCTCGTGCGCGCTGCGTACGTTGCGCGTCTCGTTGCTCGTTGCTGGAATGACCTGCGCGTGGGCGATGCAGCTCGTGGGCGATGTAGCAGAGCAACGTGTGTTCGTGATCTCGCCAGGAATGCACTGACCTTCGATGCGTCTCCGTAATCGTGGCGATTACCTGAGAAAGGTCCGGTGAGCACGCAATCACAATTTTGCATGCGTCGTCTCGTTCATGTGCGTGCCGTCGTGCATTCTGCCTGTGCCCGGATCTCCTGCAGTCCAGGCACCGTGGAAAACGTGCGGCCGACTATCGCCAGTTGTCTCAGAAAACTTTATCGTTCATCACGCAGCCTTCTGCTCTCAAACAGCGCCGCTTGCAGGGTCCTCTGCCGTTTGTTGTCGGAGGCAGCCTGAAGTAGCGTTGGCACATTCGTTCGTTTGGAGAGATGGCGACGTTCTTCGTTGTCCTCTAGAAGACGCAAGATGATGTCGTCCTTACGGCCAGAGCAGGGTAGCCCTCGTAATCGTAGTGCGTTCACAAACTGCTGCTTCTTCGTAGAGCACAGGAGGTAGCGTCAGCACTGTGTCGGCCACCGCTGGCGTGGAGTGCGTCGGTGCCCATGTCTGCGTGCTGCACTCTCGTAGTCGGGGTGCGGTCCGTCCAGGTTATTCGTCCTCCCGTGGCCTTAAATCATGATCCTGTCGACTGCAACATCTTAGCTAGGTCGTGGCTCGAATGAAAGGCTAAACAGAAAAAAATAAAATGTTTAACTAATTAGAAATCCTTAGATTACATATACATGAGGACAGAGGAGCCCGAGAAGAAAACGTCTTACACGGTGCATTGTCGTAGGGCTTCCCACTGCGCGAAGGCACGTACACGGGAGAGAGCGAAACGGGACGTACGCACTCGTGTTTTGAATCGTGGGCTGAATCGCGGCTGAATCGCGGGGCAGTTGGCCAGTTGTAGAGAGGGCGCATTATGTACATGAAGCTACTGTAACGAAAAAGGACCAGCGTCTGGCTTCCGATACGGTGATCGAGTCGATTAGAGGCAGTGAGCGCGTCCGATCCTCCTCTTCCTCCTCCTCTACTCCCCCTACTGTCGGCAGGGGGCGACAGTAGGGGGAGTAGAGGAGGAGGAAGATAAGCGTACGCGCGTTCGTAGGGTGCAGATACGCTCGTCGTAATCGATCGCTTCCAAAACGTCAGCATCAAATTCTTCATCCTTCAGCTTCTCCTGAACTTGAGCGTCGAGTTTGTGAAGGCTCACCTGGTCATGCAAAATGAGGTCGAGGACATTTTGTCTGTCAAGGGCCTTTGCTACCTGGCTCCGCAGCAAGGCGTCGAGGACTGCCATGGTCCCGGAGACGGTCGCTCGCAGGACATCTCGGCGAATACGAAGAGCGTCCATGGCACCAGTCGATGAAGCAAGACGCTGGGGTTGCGAATACCAAGGGGACAAGGGCGGTCTTGGGCACGAGCGGAAAGGGGCGGCGGCCGAGGGCAAGGCTTCCAGGATAAAGCAGCACGAAGGTATCCAAGCCTCGCGTGCCTCGGAGCCGCTGCGCCGTCGAACGTAGATTCGCTCGTGCGCCCGTTCACGGGTTTCGGCACCAGAAAATGTGTAACGAAAAAGGACCAGCGTCTGGCTTCCGATACGGTGATGGAGCTGATTAGCGAGGCAGTGCCCCCCGATCCTCCTCTTCCTCCTCCTCTACTCCCCCTACTGTCGCCCCCTTCCTGCGCATCTTTATTTCTTAACAGCTACTTAACGGCAACCCCAGTAGCTCCCATGTGTACAGCGGGGCGTGATATTAAGTTGCAATAATGAATTATCTTTATGACGGACACAGACAGACAGACAGACTGACAGGCCAACATTGTCGCGCTCAAGTGGCCAAAGAAAGACTATCGTCTTTAAAACCATCTGGAAAGAGACGCTGCCGCCGCTGTTCCGAATTCTGCGAACATTGCGCAACCGTACCCCTCGCAACCGCCGCCAGCCCGCAAAGTAAGAGATAAACAGAAAGACAAAAACTGGCTAGCGCGCGAAAAGCCAAAGAGGGAGGTCCCGCCGCGAAAAAGGGACATCACGGTCGCTACGCGTCGTTGTGTCTATTTCCGTTAACAGCTAGGCCAAAACCCACACGGGTCTGATCTTACTAATTTTTCTATACGTGTGTGTGCGGTTAACCAGAGCGCCCGACATAAATTTGCTGCACCTGGCGACGCGCCGACGGTGGGCCCGATTCGCGCCTCAGTCAGCCAGCCCGCGGCAGACGTGCCGCAACTGGCGGCACACGGCGCCGCCGAGTCTACTCTCCTTTTCCCATCGAGACGGCCGCACCAAATCATGCTTGGGACGACGGGCCCGCAAAAGACACGCAGCGACGAGTAGACTCTGGAGACGGCGCCGCTGAGTCGCCTCCCCTTTCCCATTAGTGGCTCGGCTAACGCAATCCCTTCGCCTGCATTCGCCGGATTCAAACTGCGGCCAGTGATAGTCCTGATTGGAAAGATTCGAACTGCACGCGGCTGCGGCGGAACCCCGGGGGCATAAAACCAGCCCTGAAGCAGCGGCTGTGCGGCGGCATTTCATCGGAGGCACTGAGTTGTGCGAGCCATGTAACGCTCTTGCTACCTTTGTATATATTGTATATGAATGCAGCTTAAAATCACCGTCGGCTCGACAACTTCATCGCTCTCCTCTGCGCCGCGTCGATGGCGGACTGAGCAGGGCAACGTCGCAACATCTATGCATCGGTATTGTTAACTTGTGGCTTTTGTATCTATGTTGTACAACGCGCCCCTTATGTAACACCCCCCTGTGGGGTCTTCAAGGAAATAAAGTGAAGTGGATCGAACAGTGGTGACTGAGCTAGAATGGCCCAGTCCCAACAGTGTGTGTGTGTGTGTTCGGGGAGGGGGGGGGGGGGGGCGTGGAGGGGGTATCGGTCGCAGTCGAGGGCCGCAGGGCAGCATCCAGTTGCTGCCGGTACTTGGCAGCCGTTACAGCAGCGTAGAACTGCTCTGCCGTGCTTTGTGTACTCGAGAACAAAGTTTGTAGACGCGTTTTTCGGAGGCGTGATAGCTTGCACTGACGTCACTGTATTGCCGTGTTAGTGGCTTGGCTGCACAGTGGAAATCTGCAGCTCTTATCTCGAGCAACGCGGATGAAGCTGACAGCGATCGATCAAAAAGTGCGGTGACGTCGTTATGTGCAATCCACATGTTTTACGAGACGTTCCAAGATGCGAGCTCAAGCGACAATCCCGGCGTCTGGCGTTCATCAATTCAAAACAATTCCTTCACGAGGCATCCCACAGTGCGAGCTTAAAATCGGCGGTATAGTTGCTAGCGGGAGTGGTCGCCCCGCCTGTAAACAGTAGTGAAGGTAGGGGAATAACAACCACCGAAATTCCCCATCATCGTCAGCGCCCTCATTACACGGTGGCATAAACGAGAAGCGGCGAATCGGGTTGCCACTCGAAAGTAAAGCCATTCGAAAGCAAAACGCTCCTCCAGCGGCAAGATGACAGAGCTCCTCGTCAAAATATGCGAGGCTAAACAAGGCGCCGCACGCGTTGAACTGGATATTATGATGTCCGATTCACAACTCACAAACGTGCTAAGGTACGTGTACTGGGATATTTTACTTCCATTGCTGGGGCAAATTCCACCGCCGCGCCTGCACGCGGTAGTGCACGGTGGGGCTATATGCTCACTTGTAAATGGCACTACACGAGACCATATTACTGGCGAACCTGAGCAAAATGTTTCAAAACGGGAACCTAATAAAACCATATGGGCGCACGTACATCAGCCAAACTGTTGCTTGGATACGCACAGCGAACGTTACAAACCACGCAGTCAGTCTGACTCGAGTTACGTAAATTAACTGCGACTGTTAAAATGAGCGGTTCGGCTCACGAAACGACTACACAGCGTGACATGCGTCTACGGAAACTTCTGAAGACCGAAAAAGAGGGACTTCAGTACGCCTAGTTCGTGCGTTGTTAGCAGCCTCCACCGCCTCTCCCCTAACACAATTGGAAGGGAGCAAGCGCAATGAAGCCGCCACGCGTTCACAGGCCGCGTCAACAAAAATAACTGCGGCAGTCAACAAGTCCCATCAGAGAAGAGCAACTGCGGCCGCGTTTCCCGCCGGGCCCTCACCCTCTCTTTTTTCCCTCTTCACCGTGACCCCTTTGCGAGTGACCGCCGAAAAACGCTTACAGCGCCAAACAGGGACCGGGGGAGGAGGGAGGTGCAGTTTTCGTTGTCTAATTTTACCATCCTTGACAGTTAAGCTGCACAGCGGCACCGCTAAATGTTTGCGACTCCTACACGCGCGTCCGGACTCGAGCTCGTGATAAAACTTGTTTGCACTACTGTGCTCAGGAGTGCATATACTCATGTATACACAGTACTCATGAGTACACAGTATTCATGAGTATTGTACTCATGAGTGCTGTGTACTCATGAGTACTGTATACTCATGAGTACTGTGTACTCATGAGTACTGTGTACTCATGAGTACTCATACTCATTAGTACTCAAACTCATGAGTACTCATACTCATGAATACTGTACTCACGAGTACTCATACTCATGAGTAGTGTACTCATGAGTACTGTACTCACGAGTAGTGGACTTACCCCTGTACTCACTCGTCATCGTACTCACTGTTTTTTTCTGGGTGTGTGATCACTCATCATCGTACTCACTCGTGAGTTTGAGTACAAATGAGTACAAATGAGTGTACTCACGAGTGAGTACGCCGACCTATGCCTTAACATCATGTCCGCATCTCTTAAACACATATTTACGTACTCAGTTTGCGATTACTCGCCTGTGGAACTACGGCAGCCAGCGATCGCATTTAGTCACTCGCAAAAACCGGAATAGTTCCACCGACCGGCGCCGCGGTGTTTTCTTTTCTTAGTTTTTTTTTTTTTTAATGGCGATGCCGGCTTTGATCTTTGTGTTCTACAACGAGATTACCTTTTCTGGACGACTGTACGAAGGCTCCCATCCAGGTCAACAGTTTTACTTAGTAAATAACTTCCACAGAAAACACAGCTAGGCACATTTAAGGCTTTGCTGCATGTTTCAAGTACATTTGTTTACAGTTAATTATGCTGATTCCGACACTACAGATTTTGTTTGCAAATTAGCACAGGGTTAGAACCTGGTCCGGGGTTTGTAAAAACAGGCGTCCATACACGTCTGCATATGCTGGCCATATACCAGAACGCATGAGCGATTCATACAGCAGAATGGAAGTTGTTTTTTTTTATCCCTCACTGGAGCAGGCCAGTCCCACCACCTGCACTTACTGGGGGGTAACAGCCGTCTGGCCAAATTAATTTAAAAAAATTAATTCACATACTGCCTCCCACCCTCCCCGCTCCTTTCTTGCAGCCTGGGTTACTGCTTGTTCATCGGATTGGAGTGACTAGCTGACATTTTCCTCCTACTTCTAATGGTCCCCATGGTAGTGCCCTTGGTCTTTCCTTTAAATTTTCTGTAATGAATTATTTCGATTGTAAAAGAGCCTAGACAGATTTCGCTATATATTTGCAATTTCACTATTTCTTATAATATCCCCTCCTGGAGTCATGTGTGGGCTACGGGGTTAAAACCGGATGACTGCAGTCTCCCTTCATATCGTCAACAAAAAGAATCCACTCACACTTTTTTACCCTTTTTCAGGAAAACTTGCCCGAAGCTCAGAAATGTACTCGTCTAGCTATTGTATAAACTAGCAACTTGAGCTGAAGTCATATAAAAAACAATCTTTCCTCATCTTGTCGTGAAGTCGGTTTAATAACGCATAAACTCACCAATACTCCAGCAAAAGTTAGATTATTTTTGTACCCTACTTTAATTTGATAGAAACTTCAGTATGCCTGCACAGTCTCAGACCCCTATAGAGGAAATAATATCGAATTGGTTGAAAAGGCTCTAAGAAAGGCTGTTGACTTTATTTATTCTAAATATAATCGCACAAATTCTCTTTGTGAGATCATGTAAGCTTATGGGATTCGAACATTAGTCAAGGAGAAAGTTTTTGCATCTTACGTTTCTTCACTGTTCAGAATTATAACTATGGTCGCACGGATTCTCTTAATGAGCTCATGCAAACTGGTGCGATTGAAGCACTAGGGAAAAAAGAAGTCTCAATGCCTTAAATTTTTTGTTGTTGTTTTGCTACAAACTTGGCCTAGATACAAGACCACGACATACTTCAAAATAATATTCATCATTACCATTTTCATTCTTTCACCCGTTATACACACCGGTCGAAATTTTTTTTTTCCCACATGTATTATCGACTGGAAAAATACACCTGAACATATGTCTTGATTAATTTGAATAAATAGAAGCAAATGTTTAGTTTATTTTAACCTTTTGTTCTTTCTCATTGCTGCCACGTGTAGTATCCTGAACTGCTGGTATCTCTGATCTTGTTCACACCTTTATGCCCCTCCTTCTTGGGCCTCTGGTTCGCAGTATGCACTTCAATAAAAATTTAAAAAATTAGTGACAAGGGCAGCTCGAGGTGCTGAAGAAAAATTGGCCCCACGCTAATTGCAGAAGACTCACGGCAGAACACGACGTGTATACCCCACACAAAATAAAACTCGCCGATCAAATTTTATTTCAAAACAAGACAGCTATGCACAAAAACAGATAGGCCCCAGAGATTTATAGATACATGAATTAATAAGCCTTAGTTATAAACAAAGCTGGCTACGTTTTGTTAAGAGCAGTGATGCCTCAATGAGTTACCAAGATCTAGTTCATTTCCGTAATTTCCACTTATAACGCGGTCTTCTGTTTTGAAATGAAGCCTTTTTCGGCCAAAGTTAGGCAAGTAAAGGCACAGCAAAAAGAGTTCCTTTGTTTAATGCTACCAAATGTACTAAGTATTAGAGACTTGAAACACACAAGGTTAAGTGAACAACACTACATACAACAATAAGTTAAGTTTATGCAGACTTGGAAAAAAAAAAGATCAGCACTAGATGACGCTAAACTGCAGCACGGTTTATTGACATTTCATCGATAGGCACACAACTCGTAATGATCAAGTAGTCCCATGCATGTTGAACCCTTTCATTTTGCACCATTCATATTTTTCTTCTCCTGGGTTCCTTAAATATAAATTGATACTTGAGCATCATCACATACACTATGTTCTTGCAATCAGTAAAAAATCTATGCACTCAACACCAA
Source organism: Haemaphysalis longicornis (assembly GCF_048455015.1). NCBI lineage: Eukaryota > Metazoa > Arthropoda > Arachnida > Ixodida > Ixodidae > Haemaphysalis > Haemaphysalis longicornis. The sequence continues at coordinate 49,514,445 of NW_027526460.1, forward strand.
TACAATGGCTTAGAGAGAGAGAGAATAACTTTAATGGAGACCAGCGATGTTAGCCGAGCCGTCGGGCTGGCTTGCTACACTAAATGAGACAAGAAAAACAAAAAGAAAAAAAAACAAACGTGAAGACGAAAAGATGTCATTTGATGCGGCCAAAATTTTCAATCACAAAACTCCAAAAGAGCTTTGATTGCACGTGCAGCCTGACTGGGACCCAACCATAAAGGCAAAAAGCAAAAATGCTCATGTCGAGATTTTGGCATATTTTAAAAATGTTCAGGAGGTCAAAATTAATCCAGAGTACTTTAATACGGCGCGCCTCATAGTCCAATTGTAGCTTTGGTGCATTAAACCCCATAATCAATCAAATCAATGTAACCAGTTGAGAGGTAGAAAACACAGTTCATTTGCAGCGCCTTGCTTTATCTTTTTGCAAAAACACGTGCCCGCTGCCAATAAAGCTGCAAGTTACTATAATGCCAATACCATCAAAGTACTCCTCATAAAATCAAACGCTCTTACAATCACAGCTAAAACAGTCAGCTTCCGACCGTTATAGTGCCCTTTTCCACTTCTCCCTACGCTTGGCGCCAGACAGAAGACAAAAGTGCTACACCCGTTCATTTGTGCTTCTGCACCTGGAATGGCAGGTCGACACACAGCCCAATCTAGGCATTCTCGAGCTCAGGACACCTGTCGGTTACTTTATGCACAAAGCGCAAACACATGAGTTAGTGCAACAGGGATGGTGTAGTGGAAGAACCACGCAAGGCAGACCGAGGCCATTGCTGCATGAAATGGGGCTGAAAGCTGTAATTGTGCGGGAGCCTTCCAGATGATGATAGTGATGTTAGATAAATGATTTGGGAAATGAATACTGAAGACATTAGCTCCAAAAATGGCGTTGCTTGCTGCGTCAGATAGGGTGAACACAGTAAATGAAAAAAAAAATGTGGAAAGAGTACGTAGAAACAATGAATAAGAGGGAGAATGAAATAAATCAGGAACATTTGAAAAAATGGCAGTAGTTGGATAACAGATCTCAGGATCTTAAGTTATAGAACGTCGACCAATCTAGAGCCTTTGTCCTAGCGCAGTGTCAGCATGACTGCTACAGTTCACAAAAGTGATTCAGTTCTGAAAAGTTTTTTCGTAGCAATCGCACAAGAGTTCTTTTCGCTGTTTCGTGTTGGGTTGCATGCTGCGTGCAGTAGCACAAGAGATGACACATGTTCTCTTTCATAGAGTAAGGGCGTTCTGCATTATGCAGCCCGTCCAGCCTCTGCATAAGCGTTTTGGAAGAGGGTGTTCACTTTGTGGAGTGATTTTTTTAGTTTATTTTCTGATCTTCTGCTGTTGAATGAAGCTAGACCCTCAGGCAAGTGGACAAAAGGCTGAAAGTTGGTACACATAAAAACTGAGTGGAAGAAAAATTAGAAGTGAGCAAATGGTGTGTTAAAGCCAAGAAAACCTCGATGTCATTAGCAATGGTCTTGACCGCCACCGCCTTTGACACTTCTGAAACCTCTACCAGTTGGTATACAGTTGTTCATTTATTTTTAAGTGTGATAGTATGACCGCGTGTTAAGCTTTTTTGCGCAACTTCAGCGCCATGCAAAAAGTCAACGAAAGAGGGCATGCCATGCAGTGAAGCTAGAAAATTTGAATGCCATGCGGCAAAGCCAACTTTTACTGCTCAATTATTCCCAAATTTTCAATACTCGAAAACATTCAGCACTTTGAATGATAAAAGTGCACTGCAAATCGAATAGCAAACAGCATTCGCAAAGTGTTTGAAATTTCAGAAATTTCCACGCCTCTATTGTATTTTTCTGTGTTTGGCGGGACCATCAAATAAATGGATGGACATTAGAAGAAGGAGCTTCCTTGGAAGCCAATGTCACTATACCACTTGATAAGGCACTTTCTAAACTTCCCAGAATTGTGTCAGGACTACCGACGCTGTGATCAGAAACTACGACCAGCTAGGGATAGCAAAAATTACGGAAAGTACGAGTGAAGCTGATGCCGTTTACTACATGCTGCACTAGGCTGTTGCACGTTACTCTCCCAAGCTTCAGATGGTTTTTGACGTTTCATCGCACAGTAACTCACCGAAATATTTCAACAACTTTGAAAGTGGACTGAACCTGACCTCCGATTTAGTCAGTCTATCGGTTTATGCAATGGGCTTTCGAATGCGGGGTGGTGCTATTTGCTTAGCTGCACCGATGCCATCTGCACGGTTGCATTTTGCCGCATGGGCCGCGGCGTTCCTGATGTGAAATGTGGTTCACAGTGTGGTGTTGGCAAGAACGTTCATGTGGACAGCGTTTTTTTTTTCGAGCGATTTGTGGATTTGCGAATGCCTTGTTACAAGTAGTAGTCAGCATTGTTTTTGCGTCGAAATTCCAGACTGTGCTGTGCACGCTTGCTACAACCGAAGATCCGAAGCAGGCCGCATGGCAAAAGCAAGCATGTCGCTCTTTTTTTTTTTTTTGCTGCTTCGGAGCCAAGGATAGAGCAACGCTTAACGACAGTCCGCCTTCATGCTACGAATTTACAATGAAGTTATCGATAATGGGACTAATCAGTACTGAATCTGTTGCACCTGTTTCGTTCCAAGTGGAAACGACGGGCCTTGAAGCTTTCACCTCACACTTTGTCACATGCTTGAAAAATTGCGCAGTGCTCTCTGCACCGCTGTCCGCACCTGTCTAACCGTTGGACAGGCGCTGATAACGTAGTCCACTTTGCACTATCTCCGTGTGATCCCCATGCATTGATTTTCTTATTTTTGGGTTGCTTCAAAGGACCGTGTCTCGAGTTAGGAAAATTTTCACCCAAAGCTGCAACAATATTTGATATGGTGGCGCCGTGCGGGACGAGGCACTGGCTTTACCGAGCCACCCAGGCATGCTGCGCGCTTCTTGGGGAGTGCGAGATACGGTGAGGTGCTCTGGCAACAGTGTTCTGGTGTGTTGAACGTATGACTGACGTCTACCTAAGCTCCCAATGATGGTGAGCAATTACGCAGAGGTTCTGGGTGGAAGCAATCGCGACATATGTATATAAAATTAGGTGCAGCCACGTCGACAAAGATTCGACCGATAGTTTTCAAGTGCTTTTTTTTACTTGAGCATGTGCAAGGTATGAGGTGAAAGCTTTGATGGCCGTCGTCTCCACCTCAAATAAAATGGGCACGCCTGATTCGGTACTGATTAAACCCATCATCGATAGCTTCTTTGCGAATTCGTTGCCTGAAGTCAGATCGTCTTCAAGCACTGCTCTAGCTACTGCTTCAAAACAGAAAAAAAAAAGCGAAACGCTTGCTTTTGTTGTGCAGCCTGCTTTCGGATCTGCGGTTGCAGAAGTGTGCACAGCACAGTCCGAAATTTCGAAAAAAAACAATGCTGTCTACTCCTTGTGACAAGGCATTCGCAAACCCACGCGAACGTTCTTACCAACACCACGCCGCAAACCACGTTTTGCATCGGGAAACATGCTGCCTGCACGGCAGAATGCAACTGTGGATATGGTGTCGGGGCTGTCGTGTAGGTAGCATTGCTGCACGGCCAAAAGCCCAGTGCATACACCCTATTGCTGAACTCCCGAAGACACCAAGTGGCGCAAGGGTTGGATATCAAACAAACATTATTAAAGGTTGGCATAAAACCGGTGGACAAAGGTGCATTGCGTTTCCTGTGGTTTCAAGCAATACCAAAACCGGGTGTACCACTTTCACCAGTTTTGACTTGCTGTATGACCCGCATCCCTTTCAGAGTGATGGCTAACCCATTTCTACTTCCCGAAATGCTTCAACACCACTTAAACAAAAAGCAGTACCCTCAAACTGTGAGACATACACGGATGACGTGCTCACAGGAGCTGGAAGCGAGAAAGCTGCCGTGAAGCTGTACAAAAATGCCACTGAAATGTTTGAAGCAGTAAAATGCTATTCCAGTGATTTCAACGTGACTCCTGGGCTACCATGCATCTCGGTTATTTGTCGGGTGTGCTGAAGGTTTTGCGACGTACGTGGGACCCGTGTGCCGACCACTTAACATTCTCTCTATGTATGGATTGTATTCATGGCATAGAACCATTCACAAATTGGCCCATGCTACAAACAACGGCGTGGATATGTGACCCACTAGGGCGCAACGTGAAAACTTGGAAGTGTTGGTAAGCATGTTGAACCCTAGCGTAAACGACATGACAAAGCAGCGCTTCGTGTGTCCTGTTGCTATCGTACTGCGTCTTGTCATTTGCGCTGAGGTTCAACATGAACCACTGGGAAGGGAGGGGGAGGGGGGGCTTTCTTTTTTCATTGTCCATGCCAAGGTCCTGTTCCACGAAGTGTGGCGTAAAAACATCGACTTCAACACGCTACCTACCAACAGCACGGCGGCCTGGAAGGTAGCTAGACGGACTCCCTATCTCCCTGAGGTTCAAGTACCCCGGGACTACAGGTCGCAAACAAATGGAGGGAGGACGGACTGCTTTCACATTTCTGCTGATACCCGTCCAATGCCATATGAGGCAGTTGCCTACCTCACCCTGGAGGGGAAAACGGTACAAGATCGACAACTCTGGTAAGCAAACAAAGGGTTGCACCAGGCAAGGAAATTACACTGGCGAGACTGGAACTGATGGCATGCCTGCTCGCTGGTCGATTGTGTGGCTATATTTTGGAAGCCCTCAAGCAACAGCCATCAAACATCTACCTACGGACAGATTCAACAACAGCACTCTATTGGATTCATGAAGATGTTGGCCGCTGGAAGCAGTTCACACGCAACTGAGTCACTAAAATTCAACGCCTCGCGAACAAGTGCGTATGTAGACATTATCCGGGAAGAGAAAATCTAGCTCGCGACATCCCAGCCATGCAGCTGGCCAAAAACGCACAGTAGCGGAGCAAAGCACTGTGGATTTGTCCCGCATGCATATTGGGAATGAGTGGTTCCGAAAGCGATATACGATGAAATCGAACTAGGGGAAAGGAAGAAAACAAGATCATTGCCAGCGGCAACATCGCCACCTACTGAGTCGGGCGTGATCGATCTGGAACACTACGGCAAAATCTTAAAGCTAATCAGAGTCACAGCTCGGGTTTTTCAGTTCATCGCCAGGACCAAACAACAAAGCAGCAAATTGGGACCCCTCATATCCGACGAGCTTAAACAAGCTGAACGATACTGGATATGTTGGGAGCAAAAACGGATTCTCAAAAGAAGTCACGTGTGCCGCCCACGGAACCCGAATTACCCCCAACTCCGCTTTCAGATCGTTCACTGATGATTGACAGTGCTGGCATTTTAATAAAGAGTTCAGGGAAGACCACAACACAGCCAACTTTGGTGTGGCTTAAAGCAAACAACTATAACAAAAGCGTAAATGGGCATTTGAAAAGGTTTATGATAGAAACCATTTTGTGAACCCGGTGTGTAAACACTACTCACAGGAATATGTCATGACTGCATGATTACATTACAATAACCATGTGCTTCATTAGTAAAGGCACTTTTTCGGATAGTGGTGCATGGAAGCTTTACCTAGCGCATATATGCGGCATACGTAAACAAGCAACAGCTGCAAGTGAAATGACCACGAAAACTAGTCCCAAACGGAAGCAGCATCTCGCATGAAGCACACATCACGTAACCAGGCAGTGCTGAACGCGAAAAAAAAAGCACAGCCTGGACACACACTGCAGTTGCTGCACAAAGCACACTTGCCACCACATCACGCGGCCACTAGAATAGGCGAACTAGCGGAGCACTCACGACGCTGGTTTGGGAACGCTGCAGTCCACCAGCGGCACTAAAGCACTGGGAACACCCTCACATTTCAAAACGCACAAACACCGCCACACATCGCTACCAACTGCGCAGATATACAACGGGAAAGTTATGTAAAAGGTGCACCCCTCGGTTGCGATGTGTTTCTTGCAGTATCGGAGCTAGCGGCGCCGCAGCTTCACAGACACACATTCAACTCCGGGAGAACTGCGACGCACCACACACGGCTGATCGCGAGAGCCGAACTTCGACACATCAAACAGATAACAGCACGGCGTACACACTTTATATGAAAAACTTGCACTGTACACAAGCGCTGACCACCACTGCGCGTTGCTTTCACTCACAGTGACCATATTTTGAACGTTATCGATGATCCAAGCGCGGAGACAGACCTTGACAGCTTGGAGCGCGCGAGAGCGGGGCCACGATGAATTTGGACTTATCAATCGTCTCGCGCTAGCGATGAGCGCGACGAGCGTATCTCTACACACTTGATAGAGAACGAAAACACGGCGCACCACTCTGCAGACGCTGGTACTGGTGCCTTTTCTGCCTCGGCTCCACACAAAGCGCGACCATTTGAAGTAGACGAACGATAAACGCGTATCGCAGTACCGACTCAGGACCGGGGTGGTCTGTCGTAACTTCTGCAAGTCGTTGTCGTTTTTGATATCACAATCAAGTTGTGCGACGTACACCGTCCCCGCAGCTCGCCGCCGCCATGTTGCCGAAGGCCGATGGGCGGAGCCAACTCCAGCCGGACGGCCCAGCCGGACGGCTCCAGCCGGACAATTCGCTCGCCGAGCGAATTCGACCTCGGCGTCCAACTTGGCCCGACAGGGCCCCCCCGACAGAGCACGACAGGCCCAGCCGGACCATGTTGTGCTCTGTCGGACTCAAAAGAAAACGGGCTTAAGCGGGCTTGACTCGGTCGGCGGCGGCGACGTCGTGGCGCCCGTTAATGTCGAGTCTGACAGTCTTGGGTTGCCGCTCGCTGTACGAGGAACGTGCATAGGCTTGCTCTTTTTGCTCCCTCTCTCCTGGGATCCGCTGTCAATGCGGTGCTAAGTTGGGTCGACACCAGCTCTGCTATTTCACTATTTCACCACTAGTGCAAGCTGCGCCATTTTTAAGTGCAGAGAACTTTATGGGATCGTCTTGTCGTCGTAGCTCGCTGTCACAATGTCAAGCGACTGCCGGAATCAGGCAGCGCAGCGACAAAACGGACCCACGTAGAGCCCATGACAGAGGCTTCGAAAAACAAGCGATTTATAAAACGACGCGTTCCAAACTGCGCAGTAAGGCGCCGGCACATGTGGGAAGAAAGCAAGCAAAAAAAGAACCGAACTCCCGCTCGTGCTGTTCCAGGCACGGGGCGCGCGAACACTGCGAAGGCGGGAAATTTGAATTGCATTGGACTAACCTCTGTTCAATTTATCAAGAGAGGAGTGGGGCAGGGAGGCGAAGAGGGTGATGGGTGGGAGACGTGGGCAGATATGGTGCCACAGCCCATTATGACGAATCGCTTCTCTGCACTTCCGACAGGTTTCACGTTGAGTGGAACGGCTTTAAAATTTTTTTTCAATGCGCCACCATACCAACTAGCCCCTCTGTTGTTAGACAGGAGTTAGACAACTCAACTTCGATTGGGAACAGCTTTACACAAGCAGCGCTTTTTTTTTCTTTTTTCGTTTTCTGACCACTCGTGTCGGATGCTGTCAATATATACGCTGACTGTTTCCTCTGGAAGGACATCTGTGTCTAGAGGGGCTTTGAAAACATAATACAAGTTTGCCTCATCCTTTTTAAAAAGCTGCTTTGTTTCTACTACAATGATACCAACATTATTGCAAAATTGAAACGAACAATAGAGATATCGAGGGAAACATAAAGCAGCGGCGACTCAGCCACTTTCCGGCGATTTGTCTGTGACGTCACAGAATCTTATTTGTGCCAGTGCAGCGCGAAATTTAAAAGTTTCTCCATATTCATCGCGTTTTTTGCTATTAAAAAAACGTCTTTCACGGCTGGAATTGTGCTGAGTGAGTTACCAGAGGCTCTTTCTTCCACATGAACGAATGTGTATTCTGTCTTCATGGCCCTTTAACGGCCCCTGCGTGTATCTATACAGGTCATTTATAATTAGAAGCTGGCTGGTTCTGTGGATACGAGCCAGCTATGACATCACCAATAAGCTACTTCGAGACTTTAGGAGTCGAAGGATCTTTTCTGTGCCAGAAAACTTTGGTAGGCCTTTGTGCTCCGGCAAAGGATCAGCAGGCGCGTTCGAGTGCAAAACGCGCGCACTGGAAAAACGCCACAGCTGTGGCTTGAACTTTACACAGTGCTTCACCGCGCTCGACGCAGAAACAGTGTCTTGTCTTTCCACGGGCACGGTCTTACAGCACCTGTCATTTAAAAAGCAGAGAGAGAGGAAAAACGGCTGTAAATGAAGATGCAAGGCGGCACAGCGGTCGTCTTGTTTCGAGCTCCGCTGAGTTCGTCGCCCGTGCCAAGGCTAGACGACAGGGTTTTTTCTCGGCCGGTGCCCGTTTTAGGCACCTTCGGTGGCACAGGTTAGGTACTTCGTCCCTAATTCCGTGCAACACTGGCCATGCTCAGCACTTAGGTTGGTTTTCGTCCTTGTCTCTGTACGCAGAAGAGAGAACAGCTTCTTCACGTGTTTGACCACATCCTGTGGTAGAGAGTTTCAGTAGCAGCACGTTGGAGTCCCCGCCTCGTCAAGCCTTCTTGATGCACGAAGAGAAGGGAAGACTGGACATGACGGGACCCTGGGCTGGGCAGCGTTCTCGTCTCTGATTGGACCGAGGGCCACCACAGCCCGTGCCTTTCCCTGCACAGAACTGCAGCCGTCGTGTCGCTGTTAAGAACGTCGGTGGGGGTGGTTTCTTCCCACTTCGACACGCCGCCGTGGTTCGGGTGAGAACGTTCCCGCGGCCTCGGACGTGCCCCTTCGCCCGAATTGCGCGCGCTTTTCCGTTCGCGGTGCCCCCACCGAAACGACCTACCGTCGCCGACGTCTCGTTGCCCTCTCTTCTTGTTGTTCCGTCGTTCATCCCGAGAGCGTGGTGGGAACTTATGAGAAGCGCTGGAACAAAGGCGCCGCGAAGAACTGATGCCTGGCGCTCTCATCCGGGCGTCCGTGCGAAGCCTTGACACGTGCGTGCTAACTATCCTTTCCACCGCCGTACGGCTTTCCAAGAAAAAAAAAAAAGGAGGGGGGATGTAGGCAGATCTAAACTAAGGTTATGCCTTCGTCGTACTGGGTAAGGCTATACTCTTAGCCATTTACCGCGTGTTTTTCCGTGCGGACACTTGCGATGAGCGAATGAGAGACTCCAAGTGTTACATGCAAGAAGATTTGCTCCCGCCCCGTGGTTATTATGATGCGAGAGTTAAAAATAAGCAGAAGTGAACAAGGCAGAGAGAGAGGGAGAGAGAGAGAAAGAGAGAGAGAGAGAGAGAGAGAGACGCTTATTACAGTCGTGGGAAGCGTTAAGCTTTGAAAAGAAACGCGCAAGGCTGGGGTATACGTTGCGAGCTCAGACGGGCCGGCTGTGACAAGCGCTGTTGTCGCTTTCGAGGTGCGTCGTGCGCCTGGGAACCCGTGGGAACGGCGGGACGCAGCTGGGGAACCGGTGGCCACGTCAACGGTTCGCGGGTTTCTCAGAAGGAGCCACTGGCGGCTGCTAAATTGCGTAGGTGCGAGGTCGCGCATTCTTCGCTGGTGTGCACACCGGAGTGCCGTCAGGGCTCGTTGTACGAGCTACCGCTGCGGTATTGCGTACCCGAATATAGGTCGAGCGCGGGTATTGGCGGGCGGCGCATGCTTGTTCCCTGCGGGAAATTAAGCAAACAGACAAACAAACAGACAAAAAATTGTGAGGACGCTTAAAGGAGCACTGACACCAATTTTCGGCGTTAATATTATTGCACAGTTCGCTTCCTTCACTCAACAGAATACCCTGGCTGAAATATGAGCGGCCTGCGACGCGAAGAACATAGTTCAATTGGATCTCATTTATCGCGCCGACGGAGCAGAGCGCGGAGCGGCAATCGGCAAATGGACATCAGCGTGACATCACCCCGTGAAGCCAAAAGAAGTGACGCGACTGCGCTCGTCAAAAACTCGTGACGTCACTTCACGCGCGCGGCCCCACGAGCGGCGAGCGGCGCAGCACCCTCTCAAGCGGGCGCCGGTGATGTCCGCACAAAGCGGTGAGGTCAGGCCGGGATTCTGTCATACGCGCCGTTCGGGATGAAAGCGCGGGAATTTGAAACAAACGATTTTCAGGCCGTTCAATGTAATTAACTATCGCGCGCTGAAGTATTTGAAGTGCTGTTTCAGGTTGGCCAGACCATTAAGCATCGATAAAAGCAATAAAAGTGCAACATAAAATGTTCGTGTCAGTGCTCCTTTAAGCACGTCCTCCAAGCTCAGGATGCAAAAGCATTGACGTCAAATTGCTAAACAGACATGGTATTTCGGGCGTCATCGTGCGCCGCGCCGTGCGCCTTGGCTCATTGGTGACTGGTGTGCCTCTGGGTGACGCATAGGTGGTGCTGCTAAACTCAGGCGGTGTGTACCGACCCCGGTGAGTGTCCAAATGAACGAATCGTTGGCCAAATTGCCTTTGCGAGTATGTGGCGCACTTCGTAGCCAATGGGAGGTTCAGGGGCCACTTCCCTGCTACAGACACCGGACCCTGTTTTTTTTTTTTTTTGCTTAGTGCACCGTTGAATGATTTGGCATTAATAATAATATTGAGTTGGAAGTAGGGGTTGCAGCGGTTTTCAATACGTACTGATGCTATCCGAGAAAAAGAGGGCGGCAGGAGTCCGCTAGAAGTAGGAGTTCCTGTATAAACATCCCCCTCGCGAGGGGCACGATCAAATGCAGAGCATTTCCGGGGGCGCACGACGTTAAGTAGTTTGCGTTACGTTAATGTTGTTGCACTTGTGGCAACTGCTGACGAGAGAGCAGCCCTCGTTAGCAGTAATTTGAATGAGTCAACGATATAAGGCGCGTTAGTAGCGTCCCATTCTGTGTTGGCTTTGTGGCGCAGTGGGTAGAGCACCATGTACAGTGCGTTCCGCCCGCAGGGTCGAGGGATCGAAACCTGGCGCCGGATAGTATTTTCTTTTTTATATAGTAGGTACAATGACGGTGCGGACTACGGACGTCAACGCGGGTGACATCGTGAGTTACTGAAATGCTCTGCATTTAAAAGGTTTCCTGAAGCGGCTGCGAGCGGTCGGTGTTTATGATTTGCGAATATGAGATGATCCCTAACAGAGCTTAATAGTCCCTAACAGTCCCTAACAGCATCTAACAGAGCGCAGAGTCCACGCTGCCGGTGCATCTACGGTCACGTTACAATTCCTAACTCTACTTGTGATTGTACACCCATGAATAAATATCTGTAAAGCCATGTGTTTTCGCTTTTCTGTTGCCCGTCACCTACAGCGCGCTTGTGAAGACAGTGAAAATGGATTACTAACTAGCCCGATGTTCCACGCTGCGATCACGCTCCCGTCATCAAAAATTACGCGCGCTCTCCCATGTGATATCCGTAGTCGGAAATGATGGAAGTTTTAACACTGGCCAGGGGGGTCGACCCCGGCCGGGTAAGTGACGCTGATAATCCGTCGCTCTGCAGATCATAGCCAACAAGGCGTGCCCCGTTCCGAACACAGCCCCGGGTATCGCGCCAGACGCAGTCGGGCACAGCGGAATGTTGCCAAGCGAGAAGAAATTGGAGGTGCATGTACGGTACACGCCAAGTCTCGCTATCGGCTTTTCCCGCAGGGCTTCGTTGCCGTGCGGGGAAGTGGACCGCTTATGCGACTGGATGTTTGCCGTGTAAACACGATTTCTGTCAGCACTTTCGCTCGCCGAGTTCTCTCGCGATAGAGCGAAGGCTCTCTGACTCCCCGGCGGCGACGTCGGCTGCCCCGCGTTTACTTCTCGCGGAGCCATTGCTGTTTGCAACGTCCCCCGAACCTCTTTTCTGCTGCTCCTGGACATGTGTTCGCACGTCAGCGCGTCCTTGGAATTGTGCAGGCCGTAAGGCCGACAGCGGTGTAAACGGAAAGACGTGACCGGCCGAAACTATATACAAACGCGAAAGTTTCCGAGACCGGTATTTGCGCGTCGAGGTGAAGATGTACGTCTCGGTGGTCTCGCAATCTCGTCCATCCGTGTGAGGCCAACGCTGTCGCGAACTTATGTAATAACCGCCGATAGCTTTCTTTGTGCTTGTTCTTCTCTCACATTGCTGTTTTTGTTTATCGGTCTTTTTCGGGTGGCCAACCTTCGCGCGCACTTTCTCGACTGTTTCCTTCGGAGGTGTATATAAAGGTCTATCATCGGTGAGCGGTAGCGAATGGCGAAAAAAAAAAAAAGTACCGGAATGAGCGCGATTGGGAACACGGCGCTGCGAATTGCAATCACGCCACGATTATTGTCCCGGCGTCATCGTCATCCTCGTCGACCCCGTTCAAGGCTGAGCAAACGTTGTCCTCCTTCCAGACAAGATTGCCTGTTCGTCGGTGTTGGGCTTCTTGTTTCTGTCGTCGTTACACGGTTCAAGATTATCTTTTCTTCGTAGTTTTGTCGGAACGATGCTCTCTGTATGTCCTAGATAGTTCCGCGGCTACCTTTCTTCCAACCCTTTCTGTCCGCTCTTCTCTTGTTTTCCCCAGCAAGCTCGCTCCAGGAATGGCCCGTAAAAGTGCGTTCATCCCCCTAAGCGTATAAGACAATAAGAGCACAACAGATTGATCTTCTATTCTCCTCGTGAGCGTTCATAGGCCGTTCCGAGCTGGTGCGTTAGCTCAGCGTACATTTTTAAGATAGCCAAAAAAATAATCAGTATGTCTTCTGTTGGCAGAAAGACTTAAGTTACATTCTCGATCTTTGATGTCTGTTCTTGTAACTCACGAGTTTTTTTTGGCAGTCACCTTTTCGCACGTTTTTTATTGCGGGTGATCGGCGGATTGTGCAAGGTGCGGCTGGAGAAAACAAGCTTCAGGTGCGAAGAGAGTCTGACGACGCTCCGAGACGGGCAGATTCGATCCCGCCCGTGCAGGCAATCAAATTTCGAATGCACGCATTTGAACACGATAATGAAGACGCGCCTCGCGCGCAATTGTTAGCGCAATTATTTCTACGCCAACATCTCGCAATTTCCTGAGCTGTTTTTTTTTATATATAGCTTTGGAGTATGCGGCAAATGTGGAGGGGTATATTCACCACTGGGTCTCCATGTCAGCGGACTATGAGGGGGAGTGAAAGGAGGCAACAAAGATCCCGCTAACCACGTCAGGTAAATAGCGGGAGGGGCGCTGAGACGCTCCTATAAATGCAAAAAAAAAAAAAAAAATCCCGGGCCATCTTCACTAACGTAAAACGTGAGGAGGAGCCAAGCATGCAGTGTATAAGTGTATTCTTGGCGCCTTGGTGGTTTTGTCCACGGAGATGAACCCGTTGGGGGTAGAGGTATACAGATTTGCTGTAAAAGCCTATTGTCTTTGAAGCACGAAGTGTTCTAGCGCGAGGCGTAAACGAGTGTCCCAGTGTTGTTTTATTACGCGTCACGGAGCGTTCCAGCGCGAGTTGTAAACGAGTGTCCCGGTGCTTTTTTAGTACGCGTTACGTTCTAGCGCGAGGCGTAAACGAGTGTTCCGGTGTTTTAGTGCAGCGACGACATGAGATGACGGTTACGACGACGACGACATGAGACGCCGACAGCCCGAGCCTCTAAGGGAACCTAAAATGATTCGCATTCCGACGACATGAAATCAGTATCTTGGCGTTGTTTTAGTCGGGTTTTTTTTTGTTGTTGTTGTTGCTCGCGTGTGTGGGCTTTTATCCGTGTTTCCTGTTCAAATAGGCCTTACTGTAGTCATTATATACGCCGAAAAAGGTCACATTGACGCTACCAGGTGTTTTTTGGGTTTGTACCTGGCGTTATAAGCTTCTCTTAAGTATCCTCCAGCAAGCGTTCGCTGTAACGACTGTTGACAGACTAACATCGTGTACTTTTTCGAACAAGGAAGGCACGCTTACATTCCTTTTGTCAAAGGTGACAGCGTATGCATCTTCCTCTTCGCCAGATATACGGCTATACAGCCTTACTCGAAGGTAATGTTGGAGTCCCGTACGTTGCCTTGTAAGCTAACCAAGCGGTTCGCGCGGTAAGCTAACCAAGCGGTGGGCGCCGAGTGTTGTGATCACGCCGAATTAAAAGTCGAACTACCGGTTTCTGTACCCGAAAAAAAACTGTGTATGACACTTTTCATACCTAAAAGTTTTGTCGTCTGGCATTCCCTGACGTTATGCTGGATTAAATCCTTAACACGGGACCTTCCGCTAAGTGTTTTTAAACGCACTTCCGTAGTACGCAAACTTCGCCCAAAATAAATCAATACCTCTCCTTTCGGAGCTCGCTCGAAGTTTCCCCCTAGGGCGGTTGGCATTTGCCGCATCTAATTTGCCTAAAAAGGTTACCTGCATAGCGCGGCTGGCATTTAGCGCATGCACTCCGCCTTCGAACGAGATTTCTGCATGTGTTTGCTCGTGGGCAGATTTTAAAGTTCGCGCCTCCTGGCTTTCGCAGGCTGACCGCCGGAGCACAATGGACGGACCTTGCCAGAAGTGCGTCGGCCAGTGCAACGGATACACGCCGCATTTCTGGAGGTGAGTTTGGCGTTCCTCTTTTTGGTGATGTTAGTTGTTGCCGCTCCCCGCTTCCATCCAGACCTCCAAGGACGTACAAGCGACCGTGTATGGTGTTACTGCGCAACGAAATGTTTTCAAGTGCCAGAAGGAGGAGGAGGAGAAACTTTATGCCATCCGTTGCGATTTCGGTTACTCCGAACCAGTGAGGGGCGTCCTCAGTGCAGGACTCCCTGGCCGTGGCCGGCCAAGCTGGGAGCAGGGGTCGGAGCTGGTCAGCGTCACCACCCACTATGAAGGGGTAGGGTCGGGATTGGGAAGGAGATCTGGGGTGTTCGGGCATGCCTACAATATGTGGTATAGTGCTCCTGATACGGGGAAGAAGTACCCGATGCTTGTGGCAATACAATAACAATCTGGTTTTGTGGCCATGCTCTCAAAACGTAGGGTGCTTGAAATCGGAGTGTCTGTGGGGTTAGTGGACAAAGATGGCCCGTGACCACGCCGGATGCTTGAAGGAAGGTGGTCTAAATTACCTTTTTCTTTAGAAGCACACACGGCCAAACCATGTGGGGACATTGAACAGGTAACGATGCCATCAACAATTTTCACTTCGGTTCAAGAGTGAGTTGCATGTGGTTCACCGCAGTACAGGGCTCATCCGTCAAGTGCTCAATTTGTTAGCGTTAAAAAAGTTGCGAAGCATGCAACTCTTAAAGGCAGGTTTCAGTGGTCAGCTACGCCAAAAGGAACAAGCTGAAGAATAAAAACGAGACGACAAATAAAAGAAGACCGGGCAGAGGTGTTCGAAGCTTTTTTTCCGATACTTCGTCCGAATTTAAGAAACACTGTTCATCAAAGTAAATTCCGCACCAGGGAGAAAGATGGGTCATAAAAAGGTCGATTATAGCGGGGAATAAAAGATTAAAAAATAAGGTCACGGTAAGAGGTACAGAGAAATGATTACGTGCGCGTTTTATATGCCCCGAGGTCGTCCCGTAATTTAGCTAATATACTGGCAGGCGTGCCTTCGGCCAAGGAGTCCTGAACCTGCGCAGCTCCGAGCCCGTCGAGCTCATACCTGTCTGGCTGCTCGCTGAAGTTTGGACGGGTAGGAAAAAAATAAGGAAGAAAAAAAGTAAGAAAACGTGAACGCGGGACCTGCTGCTTTCTCCCGAAAAGGTGCCTTGGGGCCGTGTGGAAAAGAAGCATGCAGGAAGGGCGATATGGGATGCAGCGGGTCATTATGCGCATTACCCTAATGACTCCTGCCCGATCTTTTTTCTTCAAATCGGTTTCTACTCTGTGCGCGAAACGAATGGTTTATGTTTGCGTGTGAGATGCTTGAAGGAACTTGTGCCTTACCTTTCGCCGTTGCCGAACTGCCACCGTCGGTTTTTTTTTTTTTTTTTTTCTGTTGTGAGCAGCCTCATTTCGCGGGACGAGGCAGTAAGATTGAATTAGATATGCCAGCTACGGCGGGGATGGCATCGTTCCGATGCGAACGCAATACTCGTACGCAATAGCAAATGAGGAAGCACATATTGCTCGGGAGGGAATTGCTGAAGCGCCCCTGCTTGCCTCTTCGAGCCGCGGAAATTCCTAAAGTGTTTCTTCCGGCCCCAGAGATCGTTTCCGCGAAATCTTCGGGTAGCAGAAACGTCAGTCTCTAGGTGGTCTCTGAGCGAAAAATATGCGATTACAGTTATCAGACTTATCACCACTGGTGTCGATGTCATCATGCCCGGACGCGTGTTTCCGTAGCTTACTTCGGGTATATAGCTGACGGCTTTTTATCTTAGAGATGATAGTATTGCTTGGCCTATATATACGTAAACGGTGAAGTAATCTTTGGTCTGTCCGCCATCTGAAACACGTTGGAACCGAACCGAACTCTTATGCGCGGAAAATGGGAGCACCACCGATTGAACCAAACACGGCAGAGGACTGTATGGCGTTCTGTGGAATGACATGTGCTTGTTTAATGTCGTCGTGATGTGGACGCTGGTAGGTGCAGTGTAGTAATAAATGCGCAAGAACGCACGATTTTTCTCGTTTGAGTACTTTTCAGTGCTATTCGTGCTACACCGCGAGATGGACGTTGCAGTACTGTCGCACCGGGGGTCCAGTAGGGCTGTACAAGGTAGAATTATATCTAGACTCTGATTTAGGAATTTTGTGTTAGGGTATCAAAGGGACAGACAACCGATTTTCGTCGAGTATGTTTTCTCTATCCCAAATGAAAGTACACCACTTAAAACAACCTAACCCGAAACGGTTTTGCTGATAGCGCCCTAGAACTTTTGAAATCGGAATTCTTAGATCTATGAGCCATACGTGTCTTGGCAAAAGGAATGCTGGCAATAATGACAGTGAGATGTGCGGCAACAGACTTTTAACTGTACGTGAGATGAAAAGAGGTATTTAAAACATTATCCCTGGCTAAAACAACAGCATTGTGCAGTCTTTATTTGCTATTAATTCGTGCGGTTTTTGAATCAAGCGTAGAAACCGACGGATTTGTTTAAACACGTACGGTAGTGTCACGTTTCGACACCACATGACGCCACCTTTAAAAAATTTTAGTGCCAAATTAAAATTATTTCCGCCTGTTCATTTGGAAAATCCTTATGGTTACCCCACTATATAAAATGCTGCCTTTCATATGAGCTTGATCACATGTACTCCACAAAATCCCTTTAACCTTTAACCCCTTTAATCCCTTTAACTTGGGCCATGAGGCGTGCTGTAGTAAGGGGCTCGGGAGTAATGAGACCACCTGAGGATCTCTAACGTGCGCCGAAATGGCGAGACACGGGGGTTTTCTTTCTCTTTTCGCCTCCATCAGAGAAACTTCCGCCGCGTCCTAGATCGAATCCGTGCCCTCGCGCCCAGCGGTACAATGCCTGCTACGTGCACACTACCGTCGAACTTGCCGTGCTGCCCTGCCGACGGCAAGTTTGACGCTGGTGTGCACGTAGCCTTAGCCACAAAGCCACTTCTGGACATGCGATGCACTTTTTCAGTGGTGTAGACGCGTGCGTACAAATCAGAAAACAAAACTGTCCGCTTAATCAATTAACGGATGCCGCCAGACTCGCGTGTACATCCTACATCTCAAAAAATGTGTTAATAACGACTGCCAGAAGCAGCCCACATTTCGAGGATCGCACAATTCGCTCCCCCGCCGCAAAAGCGATCGCCGCCGTCCCGTGTTCGTCGTCGTGTAATGCACGCACGTCAGCTTGCCCAATTTTCAGGCACTCCACGGTTCACCAACGCCGAGCCGAAGGGCCGCCGTGGGAACTCTTTGTACTTGGTTGAAGAAGGAGAGAGAGGGAGAGTGCGGTGTACACCGCGAATCTCCTTATTGCTGTCACGGGTCTGATTAATGCTCGGCCATAGCGGCAGCTTCCAGTAGTCCGGCCTTTCATCTCTGGGCAAACTTTGCTCCCTTTTGTCTTTTTTTCCCCTCTCTCTGATTCCCTGCTGCGGCCTTTTGTTCGTAGCCTGTTCCGGGCGCCATTTTTCACTTCTACCCCGAACGTGTCCATGTTTCTGGCCTTGGCTTTCATTCTTCCTTTTCTTCTTGTTCTCTTTTTTGCGTCGGAAGCGCGCTGGTGGTCTGGTTGAACGATGCATGCAATGCTGACCTCTGACACATCGGCGTCAGCGGGCTGCTAAATGATCCCTGCCATCGGACTCGGCTTTTGCTATCTGTTATGCGATCACGCACGCGCTTATTGAAGCGCCCTCTTTACCCACATCTTCGCCCCTGCTGCTGAAGGTGATTACTCTATAAGTTCTTGCTTTCGCAGTCTTTCTAGAAGCGCGGCGTTCCCTGCGTGAATGTGCGAGCGATGCGCTGCAGTGGTATGAATTCGCTATACGCACCGTATCGGTTCTGTCTGTGCTGGGAGTGAAGTAATGCGTGAAATCATAAAATCTAGCTGTTTTGTCTATAGAAAGGTTACGTGTGTCATTCAATAAAATCTTTTTCCCGAAAGATAAAAGAGTATACAGGAAATTGCAGTCGTTATTTCGTTTACCCCAATGTTTACTTGTTTACAGTTTTGCGCCCCAACGGGGTTACACCCGCAGCTCCCGGCAGGTGCTCGATGGGAGCCGTGCGCGGGAACATAGAATAGAGAGTTTTAGCATAGCGGCTAGCGTGCGCTACGCTAGGGTCGGTGGATAGCGGGTCCCGCATGCGCATGCGTGTGCGGACACGGCGAGAAGGGCCACCCTGTACAGGAAACGAATATGCGCGGGCTCGGCGCGATGGGCGGCCCGTCCCCGCGGTACGAATGCGCACCTGCTCAGTCGTATCCCGGTACCCGCCGTTCCTAGCATAGCGTATGCTTGCCGCTATGCTAAGACTAATATTTTCTGTGCATATCAGTTGGGTATTCGCCGCTGCGTGGGTATAACAGTAGCTAGCTCTTTGTGTCGTGCACGATGTGGAGGCGGGCTTGAATTCTGCCAATTCCTTATATCCTGGGCCAGTCGTCGTGATTGGCCCAGGATATAAGGAATTTTGCTGAGCCTAGTACGGGACTGTGAACTTGAAAAACCTTCTTTATTGGCCTAAACAAAACAAGTTTTTCTAAAGGTATACTCGTTCGCGTTGTTGTCTTTATAGTTTCGTGTCTGTTGACAATTGGAATTCCCCTCCGGCTTCGGCAGTAGTGTCTTTCTCTTCTGTTTCAGTCGTTGCTTATAGCGTTTTCCGTGAATTTTGTCTGTAATACTTTTTTACATTCTGTTTGCAATATATTTTCCTTTTTGCACCTCATCACTGTCTCCACGATATCGTACAATCACCCAACATCAATACAGTCACCCCAAACCTGGGCGTAGGAAGCTCTGCTTCTAGCGGGGCCGCCGTCTCCAAGACAGTTCTAATTGAAGAACTCTGTCTATTCGCCTAGCTGCAAGCCTCTTTTCTTCTTTTTGTTTGTTTCTTTAACAGCGGAGCTGCTCAAGCTTAAGCTTGGTCCGGTGGCGTTATCAAAAAAATACCAAGAAAAAAAACTGCGCCGCCTGTAAAGGGTGCACCACCGCACATAGGGTATTATAACGGTGAAGCCGGCTTTCGCGCATGCTAGAGTGTGATCACAAGGGGCATATGCGTATGCGCACCCCCTATACTATATCATTTTATAGGTGATAGTCTTTATTGGACTACTACAGTCAAACCCGGTTATAGCGAACTGCAATATGCACGACGATTAGTTCGATATATCCAATAGTTCAAAATAGCCGAACCCGCCTATAACGAATTTTTTGAAATTTTGTTACGAGTTCGCAATACGCGAGAACCCCCCCCCCCCCCCCCACCTTCATGCCCCCTCGTCCTGCATGCCATCCCCGCATGCAGAAACGAACATAATAAAGTATGACATTGCCATACACAAAACTATCTATTCATTGCAAGCAATAAAGCCACTTTCCGCTGTAACTACCTACTTTCCCAAAAAGCGGTGATTCTTGTTTTTAATGTCATTTTGGCGGCGTCAAGTAGCACAGCATTCTCTCCATAAGACATCATTTGCATCAGTTGCAGTCGGCGTCCTTCAATATCGAAGCAATATTGGTGGAGTACATTAACTGCCGAAAGCGCTTCATTAGGCATCGGACGGCTTATCTTCGCGACATACTCTGCCGCTTCGGTGCTTCCAGCAGCGCCAGTAGCCATGACATGGGCAACGGTGTCGGCTTGCGAGGGGCTCACAGTGAAGGCAACGTCGTCGTAGACACTCAGGCAATTCTCGAAGGGCACTCCTGTCAGCACAACATCGGCAACGTTGGCGAGCTCTTCTCACAGTTCATCGATGCTTCCTTCTTGGTCCGGACTGGCTGACTGGGAGGGTCTAATCATGAGAGAGGTGCGTGGGAAACAGTTACGGAAAGTGCCGGGAGTCACATCGCTCCATGGGAGGCTCACATCTCCATCGCAGCCAGTCAACATCTCAATCGCCGCTCTGAGACCATGCATTTTGGCGGCAATTCTAGGCGCGCCGAGTTCGATATATCAGATGTGAACTTCGTTATATGGAATATGTTCCGCATGTATTTTTGTAACTGAGATTTTTTTGTTCGATTTATAGCATAATTCGCTCTATCCGGGTTCGTTATAATCGGGTTTGACTGTAAAACGCGAAAAAAATTGCGCAGGTTGCACTTGTGGTTCAAAGCTGGCGAAACAGCGGGGCTGGAGGTAGACCTAGCCTCTTCTCCCCTAGGATCTGCTGTCGGTGTGGGGACCGACCGGAACGGCCTTGTAAAATCCGGCTAAACTTTACCTCACTCCTCGACACCTACAGTAGCCTAGCAAAAACATCGCCAAACCAGAGTCCTTCAATGCTTTACATTGAAGGACTCTGGCCAAACCTAACAAAACTTAGAAAAGCCAAGCAAAACCTAGCAAAACTTAGCAAAACCGGAAGAAGCTCGGTAGAACCCCAGCTACGCTGTTTTTCCAGCCTTGCACCACTACTGCAAGCTGCGGATTTTTTTTTTTTTTTGTCTAAGTCACATCATGCTTTGTAAACCGCCCTCAGTTTCTTTGCGGCTTATAATAAAGCGCGTACTCAATCTTTCGTTCCGACATGGTTTTAGCGCTACAAATGGACGAACGCAAGAAAGAGGACGGGACAGGCGCTACTAACAACTGGTTTTATTGCCATAACGTGCAACGAAATATTGTCACGGGACTACTTGACAATGCCCCATGGCGGCACAGCTCGGCATCGAAGACGACGTGGAAGAGGGCTCGAGCAGACTCAGCGGACTCGGTCATGGCCGCTTGTAAATACTGTAAATAGATCGTTCCACCCCATTACATCGTTCGTCTCATCTGTGTCCTGCCGTCGCGTAACAATATATAGGAAAAGAAAGAAGCAGGATGCGAAGAAGAGGTGTGCGCAGAACTTCACTAACCAATGGTAGCGCTAAAACCATATCGCAAAGTTCGCCCCAACTCGCCCAGCAGCAAGTCCTTCTCAATCTTTCGTCTTTTTGGCGTTTCGCTGCCACCCTATATTGGTAGCCTGCAGGCAGACGAAATTTGAAAATCTTCGCCAGCCTCTTGCGTGTTCCGCGAGAAACAAGAGCGCAAATGTTGATATCCGTCCGGCCTCGGCCTTATTTCTCCGAGACGTGTCCGCGCGTATAACCTAATCTGCCAGGAGCCTCCGTGCATACGCACCCGTTTTCATGCACTCATGCAGCGACTGTAGCAACAGCAGCAGCAGGAACGCACAGTGGTAGTCTATATGCAAATTTTTGGCGTCGAGATTTTTGTCGCTTGACAACATCTGTGGGCTTCGGTTTTAAAACCGTATTTATATTCACGCTGTTTTTCTTTTCTTTTTTTTACCCCGAGCTTACACTCCAGACTAAGATGCATCCAAAGATTTTCTGTGATGTTTGCCGCGCGCGTACGTTGCATTCGATTTCGCTATGCGAAGGCGTATTGTTTTTTCGCAGTATCAACGCCTTTGTAAAGTCGCATTCCTTGTTTTTCCTCGCCTGAGCGGCGAACGCTGTGGCTACCACAACTTGGGGTCTTTGTACGGCAATTGTATCCGCAATCAGAAATGCCCGGCTTTATCAAATGAAGCATTAGTTGCATACATAACCACGCTACTGCGCTTATTGGAAGGTCTGTCGTAACAACTGTGCGTGTACGTTCTTATTTTTTTTTTCATTCGAAGAATTACTATTATTATTATTTTGCAAAACGTGGTTTACAATGTATTTCACATTTCTGGTGAAGCATTTCAAATTATCATGCTTCTCTATCCATGAAACAGTCCCACGACTGCGACCGCCTATTTGAAGCCCGGTAGTATACAGATAGCCACAGCAGGAACGTGCTCTGGCGTTATTTGAGGATTTTTGTTTTTTTTGCTCTAAAGAAGCATCGCAGTCTCCGCAGAGTTCTGTTGTCGGGACATTTAATGTGAATTAGTTTGAGAATGGAGATGATATACAGATAGCCGCATGTTTATTCAACTCCCAGTTCATTGTGGACTCGGATTCAAGACACGGTATTAGTATTAGTCCCCTGTCGGTATGCAGCTGCTGCTTCAGAACAGTACGACGTGTAATGTTCACACAGAGTCAGCCTCAAGACCGCTACGGCTTCGGGCAGCTTATGTTGATTCGCGATCTACGAGTCGTGGTATGCATATGCGGATGGTATACTCGGACGTGGTGTTCGAGCAAGCCCTTAATGCACTGTCACGAAGTTTTGCCAAATGAAGCCAAAAGGGAGAAGGACAATAGGAAATGACCAACCGATAACCCAACTTAAAGAAATGCCGCTGTATTCTAGTGATGTGTAATTATAAGTGGCCGACTGCATACGGCAACATGTTCATGCTGCGGAGCATTGCTGCATGGTTTAGAAGACATTATCTGACACCACTTTGCTAGCCAGATAACTCTGGTTGCTAGCACTGTACGTGATGTCGATTCCACCAACCACTACCAGTCGAGTCTTTTGTCCTTAGAATTCCGCGTACATGAGGAAGCAATGCTAACGAGGGGTATACATGTTTTTTTCTCGCAGGCACCCGTGACAGGTCAATCGAATTTTAATGCAAACGACTCGCGGTCCTCGTGCCACTTTCTCGGCACAAAATAAGCGCGCGACATGTTCCAGAGTTGAACAAACCGCAGTGCTTTCTCGGGTGGCAGTTTCACCTTTTGACACCTGTCACGAAGGCAGGTCCTTAGGCCGTTTGTTCTCGTCGTCCTCTTAACGTGCCTCGTTTCGAGTGCCGCCTCTCTCAGCTCCTTGTCCATTCACGAAGGCCATATTCTAGAAGTCCACCCTACTGTCTTCGGACACGCCGTGCTGCCGACTTGAATGACGTATCCCCGAGCCGCGAACGGACCGAGATGGGATCCGAAGAAGACAATGATAGTCCTCCGCTCACGCCCCCGTCCCGCCCCCGCGCTACTGTCTCTCGTTTCGGGTCAGCCGCCCGAGTTAAATGGCCTCTGGCACTCTCGCTGTGGGACCGACTATATACGAAAGCGATTCCGATTGGGACCGCCACCACTGAGAGAACGGTAAGGCCGCAGTGTCGTGGCATCGATGGAAGTGTGAAGTGTTCTAACGGTTTTTATCCGTTTTAACGGTGTTTTTACGGTTTTAACGGTCGTCACGTATGAAAAGAGAACGCCGGTGTAAACGGGACGAAACAGCCGATGGGATGATGAGGGATCTCTGCAGTGTCGTCTGTCAGGAGTGTGCGGGTCGGACGGAGCGGGCCGTTGCGGCGCCGCAAAGAAGGGCCATTGTTTCGAGGCTACGGGGCACGATGAAGGCGTTTCCCTCGCATTGCGTAGGGAGAGGAGGGTGGTGAGGCTTGGAACGTGCGTCGTTGACGTCGTGAAGACTGCCGTTTCATTCCCACGCGGCCAGAGATCGTTCCCTTCTTGCGCTGTCCGCGCGCGCGGCCAGGTGGCTTCCCTCTGCCCGGTCGAGAGGAATCTGCTGATGTAGGAAGGGAACCGCGAAGTTGGGCACTGCCTCTGAATAGGAAGGCCTCAGGGCGTTAAAGTTTCCTCTGTGAGGCAGTCTGTAGATCTCTCGCGCTGTCTTTTCGCTGCGTCCTGTTTTAAACGGAGTTCGCAGTCTTTCGTGGTGTTCCTAAAGGCTGGGCACTGCTCGGCGAGCGAAATGACACGAGTTTCTCTGTCGTACGACCTCCGAGATAGGGCAGGTGCTGTGCTTACGAGCGTTTTCGTGCGGGTTCGCCTGTGGTGACTCGCCCACGCATTCACTAGATTGCCCACTCCGTTCCTCCCACACTCACCTTCTCTACAACTACGCACGCGAACTCACTCACTCACTCACTCACTCACTCACTCACTCACTCACTCACTCACTCACTCACTCACTCACTCACTCACTCACTCACTCACTCACTCACTCACTCACTCACTCACTCACTCACTCACTCACTCACTCACTCACTCACTCACTCAATGTCCACTTGGTAGTCGTTATTTTGTACTTGTACTGGCGGGAAAACAGGACCAAGATCAGAGTAAGGGTTAGTGAGTGAGTGAGGGTGATTTAGTGGGTGGGTTACTGAGTGTGAGAGTAGTGAGTGGGTCGGTAAGTGAGTGAGGATGAATTAGTGGGTGGGTGACTCAGTCAGTGAAGTGAGTTGACGATGGAATAAATCTCGACTTTGGGCTAGTTGGGTACACATGACACCTTGAAAAACGGCGCGTAAAAACTCGGCCGGAGAGAGGGCGAACAGCGCTCGTGTCTGTTTGCCCCCTCTCCTTTCGAGTTTTGTCACGCTGTGTTTCAAGGTTGATGATGGAGTTATTGAGTGACTAAGTAGGTGGGTAAGTGGGTGGATGAGATAGTGAGTGAGTGAGTGAGTGAGTGAGTGAGTGAGTGAGTGAGTGAGTGAGTGAGTGAGTGAGTGAGTGAGTGAGTGAGTGAGTGAGCGAGTGAGTGAGGGAGTGAGTGAGGGAGTGAGTGAGTGAAGGCGCGAGTGAGTGAGTGAGTGAAGGCGCGAGTGAGCGCATAGGAAAACAAAATATGCAGTTTTGTCTGGTAGAACAGACAGAACAGACAGTTTTGTCTGGCAGAACAGACAGAACAGAACAGTTTTGTCTGGTAGAACAGACAGAGCTCTACCTCTGCAGTTTTCTTCCCAAGGTGTTCGTCAACACACTGTGCACAAAGTAACGCACCCACGTACGCGCACTCTTTTTCTTTTCCATTTACGCCCGTTTTCTCCCGAGTGCACACCGCGCTCGGCGTTCAGTGCACGGACTCCTCGCGAACGGGAGAGGGATGGCCGAAGGGTAGGAACAGCTTCCAGCGGAGACTTCCCATTCGCGCCGCGTCGCCGCTTCTAAAGGGACGTTCAAAACTTGCAGCATTTGCGGGCCGAGGTAGAGAAACCGCGCTTACGTACGTGACCAGAATTCCAACGTTGAAGCTGCCAAGAATAACGAAAAAACGTCTACATCCTGGGTAGAGAGTATATAAACGGCCCGTAATATACGTGTTTCTCTAGAACTGCTACGGGAAGGTGGCAGGCGCCGTCTTACTTTTGAGCAACTTTTTTTTTTCTCTCTCCTGTCTTAAATGCGGCCCCGGGTTTGCCGTTTCCCACTGTGTGCAGCATTTATAAGCGCACTTTAAAAGGAGATACACGACTAAAAACAACGACGAGTAGAGAAGTCCCGCTGGAACCTTCTTTACTTCTCACCTCACGTCCCTACCTAAACCTATGTAACCAAGCACATATACACCTAACTATGTTGACAGCGCACTTTCGGTCTGTTCTTTTATTTCGTTTGCGCACTGTGGAGAGGTGCGGGGCTTGGGTTCGGCGCTGCGTCTCCGAGCTCGCTCCTTCTCAAAAGGAATGGGACAATCCTGCAACCTTGCGGGCTACCGGGCTGACGATAAATCCCCACGCGTTTTGTGCGCGCTGCGAGTTGTGAGCGGCTTTGGTTCTTGTTTTCGCTTCACCTTGCTCCCCTTTTTCTCCGGGGAAGCTTCACCTTCATCGCCCACTCTGGCGGTTCTTGTTATGGATGTTCGCTTTCTCTGAACGACAGAACTGTTTTAGTTCTTTCAGAACCCGAAAGGCCTTCAGCGCCTGATGTGCGCCGGAGACCTTCCGCGCCGTATCGGTGAAAGCGAGAGCTTGCATAAGGTGTGAAGACAGTATTGTTGGTCCACAATCACGGCGGAGAACAGCGCACAGAAACGGAACGGAAGATAAAAAAAAAAAATGTAGAGCCGTTCCACTCAATGTGAAAGCTGTCGGAAGTGCAGAGCAGTGATTCGCCGTAATGGGCTGTAGCGCCGTTATCCGCTCACTGGTGCCTCCCAATGCAATTCATATTTCCCGCCTTCGCAGTGATCGTGCGTCCCCTGCCTGAAACCGCGCCAGCGGTAGTTCTGTTCTTTTAGGTGCGGAGCACCTTATAGGACCTCACAATGTCCGTCCGCGTCCGTGCGCATAGCATTTACAATCGCAAAAAATCACACAGGCACCGGAAGGATTCGAGCCTGTGTCTGGTAGAACTGACAAAGTTAGTGCCAGTCGTCTTACCCACTGTGCTACGACCATGAGTTAGTACCCGAGAGTCAAACGGCTTACTCCCTCGGCTGTAACGGTACTGAGTGCATTAGGATCTCCCAATGTCCGTCCGTGTCCATCCGTGCGCACACCACCATGAAGATATTTAGGGAATAATCAAGGTGCAACTCACGGCTCAAATCGAATGACGGTCGGGGCGCAAATCGGGTGTCACTCTGGGCGCAACTTGGGTGTCATTTCGAGTCCCAGCACTCCACACCCTCGCCATCGTCCACAGAGTGGAGATGCTGCCTTTTTTTTTTTTTTTGTGCTTGCTTTTCCTCCCCCACGTGCCGGTGTTGCACTGCCGCTTTTTTTTTTTTTGCTTACTATCGTAAAAACCAACGCAACGAGCGTTCCTAACTAAATGAGCGCGGGCACTGCCGGTTAATTACGTACATTTTGCCTCAAATGTACCTACAGTTTTCTTTGGGCTGAACAACGACGGTATGTATGACAAGCGCCAGCGGTTCACGAGTTTCGAACGCTTATGGCTAAACCACCTGGCTTTCAAAGCCTCCGGGTTACGCCGTGACGCCAGCCGTACGACGGAATGCCGTGTGGCTCTACTTGGGTCCAGCGAGTGAGCTACGATGAGAAGGCGAGCCCCTAAAGTGCTCTGCACTTAAAAAGAGACAAACGCGGGTGCTTGTGCTGGGCCAAAGCTTCATTTTTGAACACCACTCTTATCGGGGGCATTGGGGAAACGTCCTCACCGTGTCAGCACACTGTGACGGATGACAGGCTGTCCGCGGTCTTGTGAAGGATGCATTTGGAGCTGTTGCAAAATCCTCTCAATCACTATAGAGACGAGAAAGATTGGAGCAAGAACGTGATGCCAAGACTTGCAGTTGTCAGTTTGTTCCTCGGTCATGTTATCGCGACATGTCTGTGGTAGACGACGAAGAATATGCTGACAGGGCATGGATGCATTCAGAGCCGAGAGAGCAGACACACATTATCCTCCTCAATTTGCTCCGAGTTCTCGATTATGCTCTTCTACAGAGCTTTTTTGCCTGAAAAGGGCCCCCTATTATTGTGTCGCATTCCGTTTGCTTTAGGTGGGGCGTCGTGTAATAGCGTCTTCGTTCCTGGAAGGAGAGTAACGAATTTCTCCCGTACGTCTCCCCCTGTGATCTAAGTAAACACTTGCGCTTCTGCGAAAACATATCGATGCTGTAGGTTCTGAAACCAACAGTCGACTTCTTGGAACCCTGTGATTCTCGATGCGCTATACGACAAAGTGGTCCGCATCTATTGGGCTCCAACTGCACATGCGCCGTTTAGAAACCCCGCAGATTAACGCACGTCGAAACGATGCGAATGTTTTAAATGGCTTGCTACCTGTTAGGGTCACATCTTGGTTTCCTGTTAAAAAAATAAAAAAGAATTGAAATCAGGGCATGCAGGGATAGTTTCATGCAAACATACACTAGAGGGAAATCTGGCGCCACTGTCTAGGGGAGCCGCACTTTAGCGAGCATTCCGTCATGTACCGGACAGGCACGTTCCACTTGTCCTTGGCATGGCTCATGAACAGGCTAAAAAGTTGGCTCTGGCCGCAAAAAAGCAACAATACTACTGTAGAATGTTCATAAAATTTGTTTTGTTATTATAAAATTGAACCTCCAAAAATATTAATTTGTCAGTGATTGTGTAGAAGCTTCATGCACGATGAACAAGAAAAAAAATGTTACCCTTTTTTTGTTGATATTGGCTTCGAGACAAAAAAGAAGCCATATGGCTAGCTAAGCCACGTAGGCGAGGAACGTCGCTAGCGGCAATGGCGGCGCCCACGGCGGCCCGCGGCTGCAGCGACAGATTTCCCTCTAGTATATAAGTATGAAACTATGCATGTAGCAGCCTAGAATTAGGGCAACACAGAAATAATTGTACGTCGAGGGCTATGACAACGAGCTGCTCCTGTATCGCTCCAGCCCTTGTGTCCTACTATAGGCGCCTTTGGCGTTAGAGACGCTGCAATCGCAGTCCTGACTTCGCATCTATAGACGTGCTCCATTATGGGCAGCGTCTTACGTCAAATAGGGCGACGCTCTACTACGCTCGTCCTTATTGTTCGCGCACGTGTGTACACGCCTTCGTCATTAGACAACGGTGGCGCGCGCACGCGTAATGGATGTTTCATTGTGTCCGTCGGGGCGACTCGCTGCCGTCGCGTCGTAGAATCGATGGAGGCGAGGTTCTTCGCTACCGAAGCGTCAGCCTCCGCGCGTTCCACCTGTTGTTCTCCTCCCTGCCCTGATTTCAATACGAAGGGCTGCTTTACGCTCCCTAGCGCTCGCCATCCCGGTCCTTGTCAGGTTTCAAGCGTGTCTCGCGTGACCCATCCCGGTCGTGCAGTCAATGATGGGGGCGTTCGCTTTATCCATTGACGGAGACTGGAACTACTTTCGAGCGACTGTATTTCGATACAGGGTTGGGGGAGTCGAAAATAGACGCTTCGCCGAAAATAAGCGAACGCGAGGAGAACTCTTCACTATGGAGCTGCCAACGCGGCCCGCGTTACTTAGATGCGGCTCAGCTCGATGGGACACGGAAGCTCTTAATCCGTTCCGGAAGCGGCCTTGATGATGACCGTGATGGCAGTAGTGAAACGGCCTGTGCTCGACGGGGAGTCGGCCAAGGAACAGGAAGCTGTTGCAGAGAGTAGCCACACTACGCGCGAAGATAACACCTTATGGAAATCAGACGGAAAACCGTAAGCGAACATTCGAAGAAGGAAGCGCACTTAATAATCTGCCTTCTTGTCTTCTCATTTTTTATTTCTGTTGTTGCATTCTTCGCCAGCTGTTTTTTTTTTTTTTTTCGTTTTAGGTAGGGTTTGGTGTTGGCAACAAGTATATATCTGCCCCCCTCCCCTCTTTTCTCACCGGGGGCTCCGTCGCGTTGTGTGTTCTCGTTTTTCTCATCGCGCCCAAGTTTCGCGCGCCGAGTCATGTCACGTTACGAAGAACCGTGAGCGGCGTTGGTGTGTCCTTCCGTGAGAAGGACGTCGTACGGTTCCCTCGAGAGGACAAAGCAAACGACTCAAAACTGCGAGCGGAAAACGTGCGCGGCGCTGGAAGAGGGGCGGCGTTCGGCAGTCAGCAACCGTACAGAGCCTTCGATTCCTCCACCGCCGGCCAGCGTCGGCGACGGGCAGCGACGAAACGAGAGCGCTCGCTCCGGGGCCATTAGCACGTCTTGGGCCAAGCCGAGCCAACGATGAGAGCGGCGGCGACGGTGACTGGTTCCTCGGCCCCGGTTCCCGTGAGAGCGATCTATTGGCTTCTTCCCCCTCTGCGTCGCTGGCTACGCGTCGCGAGCTAGACTGGGTCGCCTTTCGTCCTGCGGTGCGCCGATTGTTTTGGCCGCGCTGGACTAACGACTGAGCGGCCCGGCCTTATCCGGGGAAAGAGGGAGGAATTCCTTCCATCAACGTCGTTATTGAGAACGAAGGTGCGACTCGCGCGTGCGTGGCTGCAGTCGTCGCCGCTGCCGCCAAAGACGCTCGAACGAGAGCGCGCTCGTTAAGTCGCTCGTTTCATCACACTTATTTGCCGATGAAGGGGTCGTGGGGTTCGTTGTCGCTGTTGGCGCGCCTGCCGCAAGGCCATAGACCTCCCCTGAGTGTATGTAAAGTTCGGGCGCGCTCGTTATTGGCGCGGACATTACGGGTCGGCGCTCATTTCGTGGCGCAGCTTGTACGCCCTGTGGCAGAACGTGTCGCGGAGGTGGATTAACCGCATGGCGGTTCGGTTAAAGGTCGCAAGACGCTTCGTGAACGCAATTGAGACGTCAGCTTCGCTAAGAGATCGCCATCTGCCGCGAGACGGGAAAATGAGACGCGGCTATAGCGCCGCTAGCTGCGGGAAATTTATTGCGGTTTTCCATTGCTGCGCGGCAGGATAAAATTGAGATGCATGGGGTCGATGACATCAAATGGTCTTTTGCGATCAAGGCAATGAGCAACAAAGAAATTGCTTAGCATAGTTGATAACTTCACTATTTGCCGCGGTGGCTGAGTGACTAAGGCGTTGTACTGCTGGGCCCAAGGACGTGGGTTCGATCCCTGCAGCGACTGCCGTTTTTTAAGGGAGGAGAAAAACGAAAAGCACCGTGCGTCGAGATTTCGGAACACGTTAAAGATCGGCAGGTAGTTGAAATTAATCCGGAGCCACCCACTACGGCGCTCCTCATAACCCAAGTGAAGCTTCGCCGCGTAAAACCCCTGAAATTTGAACATCACATATCTGGAAACGATTATTGCTCTTATTGTTTTCTCAGGTTTACTTAAAAGAAAGCGCGATTCGTTAAACTAGCGCCGACTTTAGCGCCCGCCGGCATACCTGTCCTAGCCGGAGATTCGATCGGCTTCTGTACGAACGAGCTGCCTGACCGACTAACCTTAATATAGGTTGTTTTAAACGTGACCGACCGCTAAAGTAAGCCAAGGATCGAAGCCAAGACTCAGGGGCGAGGAGGATGTCAACAGTGTTTACTGTCCAGACAGAGTTGGCGTATAGACCTTGCGCAGGCGGCGTCGGGACTCCCTTGCATCCGCGTATGCGTATACATTCACCGCGCACTGCCTCGCCCGCTCTCGTGATATTATGCGCGCGTATCGTTGTCGAGCGGCCCGTCAGGGGCTGTCACGCCGCCCGCGCCGGCTGCAACGGGTGCGCGTATTTATCCTGGCAGCTGCTGCGTGTAACGTGTGCTCGAGGCGAGCTGAGGCCTTGCGCGAAGTTAAGCGGTAGTGGAGAGCACTGCGTCTCTGCTGAGCGGTGCAGCACGCGCCGGCCGGGTTCTGAAGGCATCGCCGCAAAAGGGGCTCGGCCAGACGAGCGAGTAAGTCCCTGACACGAACCGGTCCCCGCGTGCGTGCATCTCGTGTGCGGCCGCCTGGACGGGCGGCGCGGTTTTTGTAACTCTCCGGGCAGCCCTACTCCTCCCGGGTCTGTAGAAAGCGTTAGTGAAGATGTTTCCATCCGTGATGCTGGTCGTACGTAATGCGGGGAAGCAGAAATGTATGCAGTTCTAGGGAAGGAGCCTAGGCTTTGAGATGTGCCGGGTATCCGTGCCGGAGAAAGTACGCCTGCTCGTGGCGCGTTTTTTCAATGCGTAAGCATTTTAATGTCAACTCACTGAGGAAGCCCGTGTGTCCGTGTGTAACGCTTTGTGTGGTTACACTTTCGTCGCATGAGAAAATCCTCTTAATAAAACGCTTTAGGGCTGTCATATTTTCATGTAAGAGCGCCTATATTGACTCCTGAAAGGAATTGCTTCCCCGCAAAGCACTTGAGTATAGTAGTGAAGCGGACTTTAATATTGTATGTAGCGCTTCACAGTGATACACGGTGTCTTAACGAAGTATTTTTTGAAAGGCCCTAAGGACCTTCCTGCTTAAGTAACGGACTGCTTTATGGCACCTGAAAAAAAAATGCCTTTCCGTTAATGCATGCGCGTGAAGTACTGAAGCAGATTCGACAATTTCCCTCTGCGATTTCTTCTTACGCTGTCAGTGCACGCACCAGCGCGCAACGCGTGACTTATTACATCTCTGGAATGATGTGTGCTGTGTGTCAGGTACGACCAGCAACCAGCGAAACACGAAGAAATGTACCCTAGAGTGGCTTAGATGTCACCTTTTCTGTTCCTTTTGTGTACAATCACGTGGTCCGCGATACGTTTAAAAGCTCTCAGTGACAGCACTCACCTCCCGCATACACATGAAACTATTTCGGGTCAACCGTGTGCCCACGTGTTGAGAAAAACCGTGTTTAATAAAATTGCCAATGTTAGCCTTTGCATCTAGTTTTATAAAATACACTGCGGACGATAAGTGCAAAGGTCCGCATTGTGTTTTGCTTCTGTTGGGATCTGAATTACAGTATGACTCAGATCCTCCGAGTACGTAATTACAAAGAAAGCTTCGAGCTTTAAACCTGCTCAACTTGCCAATAACAGCGTTTCGGCGCTTACGCTTTCGCCTCGTTGTCATGTACGTTTTTCTTTTCTTCCAAACGTCGAGAACGACTTTCCACTTCGTCCCATTCTCGTCTCATTGCGAGCCCCTCCAATGCGGCCGGCTCGCGCCTACGGCTATCCGAGACGAGGAGGGACAGCACCGAGGCGTTTATCCGACGTCAAAGCGCGCATCTCGAAGCGGAAGTCCGCGGTCCACAATGCTGGCGGGTGTAAAAGGCGCGCCGTGGTTCTTCGCGAGCACCGCCGCACCGTCGACAAGGGGTCTTTTTAACGCCCGTATGGTTCGGAAATGTGGGGCAGCAGCAACTAGCCAAGCCAAGCCAAGCCTCCGAGTATGCCGGCCCACAACGCGGGGCCCGTGTTGATCCGCAGCCTTGCTCTTCGTGAGCGAACGCCACCGCGGGTGCGGCGCCCCGCGAGAACGGCTTCGCGGCAGGAGAATTGCAGGCCTGACCGCACCGTGGCATACGCCCCTTTGTACTCAATTATGGCGGCCGGAGCGCTTATTGTCTCTCGCGTCGCCCGCCCAAGGCTGCGTGTGCAGCCTGGAATCTGCACACGTTCGCATGCATATTCAAAGCGGGCAGGACTCTGTGTTCATGCCGTACGTGCCGGTGCTTCTTGCATCGCGCGTTTCTGCTCGGGCCACGCCCGTTTACACGGAGGTGTTACTTTAACCGGCGGCGACAGCTCGTACTTCCTACTGTGATCGCCCATTGTTCGGGGCGTCGTTGTGTTGCGCTTCTTGCGCTCCGATAGTTTCTCGGGCCGACGGCGCGATGTGTCTCAGCCGTTGATGACGTATGCAGTTACCTGCCGTGTAACCGAGGCTGACAGCTTGCCTTCCCCTGAGAGTGCTGCCGAGAGCACAGAGCACCAAACGAACCGTCTGGCTTAGCAAGCCGTCAAGAAGGTAGGCACGCGCGCAAGAAAGCAAACCGGCTTCGTTTCGTTCATTGTCGGCCAATACTTCACGTTGGTGTGAGCCATGAGTTGGGGGAAAACAGCTTCATATATCCGAACCACCACAGCTTAAGAAGGCCAGATAAGGCGCCATAACCCTCAGGCAGCTCTGAACAAACCTCCGTGCGGAACATTACTGTACGCCACACATATAGTGGGAACTTCGACACCAAGCACTACTAACACCCCTACCAAAACCCCTTCTTGGAGCAGCGGGAGCACCGGTTGATTAGTCCACTCTCTGAAGACCAACATCAACTGGTGAAGGGGCCCACCTGGAACCAAAGCAATCCCGGGCCATCTCCACTGACGTGAAACCCGGGGAGGGTCGAAGCATGCAGTATATAAGTGTATTCTTGGCGCCTTGGCATTTTTGCCAACGGAGATGAAACAGCTAGGGGGTACAGGTGTACAGCTTTGCTGTAAAAGTCTCTTGTCTTTGAAGCACGAAGCTGTCTAGCGCGAGGCGTAAACGAGCGTCCAGCTGTTTTTTTTTAGTACGTGGTATACGAAGCGCTCCAGCGCGAGGCGCGGGCGAACGAGTGCCCCGGTGTTTTTTTACTACGCGTTACGTTCTAGAGCGAGGCGTAAACGAGTTTCCCGGTGTTCTAGTATCGTGACTATATGATACGACGATTACGACGACGACAAAAGACACCAACAGCTCCAGCCCGTAAGGAGGTTCGCCCCTAAAACCAAGGCTTCGTGGACTAATGAGGCCTCCCATGGCAAGGGGCGATTACAACATCTTTCGTTGACGCGTCGCAGCGAATGAAAAATTTGCGTGCGCCCTGGTGCAGACAACGCCGACGCCGGCTTTATCGCTTTCTGGGACACCCAATGCTTTCGCATTAAAAGTCGTCCTGTCCGGTGTTCCTAATAGCGGGCCGCACGTCGCATTTTGCCGCACTCCGCCAGGAGTATAGAGGCGCTGTCGGGTGGTGTTAACATGAATACGAACACGTTGCACCGGCTCCCACTCGCGTAATACACGAAGAACCCGTGTTTTCAGAATGCAGGAGTCTTGTCAGCGCGCGTCTTTGCTCGGGTATGCCTCCTACAAAAAGGCTGAGCGATGGTGCGGCTTAATACCGAGGGCGTCAGTTGTTATATTCATAAAACGAGCGCCTCACCGTGTAATCTGCGCGCAGGCGGCAAACGAAAACTCGCGGCCCTTGTGCGCCGAGGCGAGCGCTGACCGGGGCGCAATTTGTCTTTGTAAATTACCAGCGCGGGCGACGTTCTAATTGCGAAATAGTTGCTCAGGCGTACGAGGATGCGGCGGCGCACGCTCCATTTCACTCCTCCCAGCCTTCCGCTGTCGTTTCCGTTTCGTTTTCCTCTTTTAGGTCGTTTGGCGACGTCGTTTTGCTTGTCCACCTTTATTGGATGATCCGGCTGGGCCTGAGAACCAGCGGCACAGCGATGTCGGAGGGGCCCGTTCTTGCCGAACGTCTTGCTAGCAAGCCGGAGCGTTTGCTTCCTTTTTTTGCTTCGTCTCGTTTTGTTTTCGCCCGAAGCGCCGCGGCTGTCGCAGGGCAGACTTAATACCGAGATACTATTATAAATGGGATCACCGACGTGTGCCAATTTTCGGATACGCGAATAGGAGGAAGCTGAAGCCGGAGGGGCGGAAAATTGAGTACAAGAAAGCACCTCGTTGCTGTTGCTGCTTTGATGTCAAGGAAGTGTACGCATATCCGGACTATAAACTTACCTCGGAGCTTGCTTATAGATTTGAATGTTAAAGACGGGAGCTGAGGAGTAGCAAGGAGGCTGGCGGACTTCTTGCACAAAAGTTGGGCTTTGAAGAGGATTGTGACGACGAGGGGAGTGTCGTGAATTAGGTGCGAACGTGCGTATAACGTCGTGCGAAGCGAAGAATTGAACTGTGCACGTAACTGCTGGTTCTTATTATGCACAGGCAATCGCAACTCATCCTACAGTCCTCTCCTGCCGAGAAACTTGTGTGCATGAACGCAGAAAAGGGTGGCTCATAGTGTAACGAAAGCAGCTTTATGAAAGCCACGTATATAATTAAAGTCCACGACACGCAATAACAGTATGACGACAAATTTCCGCAACTTTCTGTTTTCTGCAACCATTCGGCAGGAGGCTCACACATTGTAGCTGTCGTTATGCCGAATCTTGGATATTCTTATAGTAACGCGTTGAAGCTTCCTTTCATACAGAGAAAATGCGAACGTGTCAACCAAGGTCATTGTATAAAAAAACTGGGAGGATATTGGAGTATACTCATCTCGGCCATTGGGTGAGGCGCAGTCTGTCAGACCGTGTTAACCGCTTCACGAACTGGGGCTTTTCGCCAACTCCACGGTATGCTGCTCGGCCGGGAAGCCTGCCATACGGTGCGAGCCGCGTGCTGCGGCCAGATTCATGAATTGGCCCCCGCTTTCCTTTGTTCGTGCGAGGTCGGCTTGTTCGTGACGCGGAGGTAATTGGCCGAATGAATGGGAGTGCGCGCGCCGAGGGGCACGACCGGCGCGTGTATAAATCACGCGCCGGCGCTATATTGTTTCGGACCGCCGATGGAGCAAGTCCTCGGTTCGATCCACGTGTTGTTGCCACGCTCGCCGCTAGTATATGATGTAGCGCGAAACAATGCTCGCACCGACGACGGAGCAGCAGCAGCAGCAGCAGCAGCGGTTGCGGCGGCGGCCATTGTTGTAGCCCCCGCGTCGGTGCCTGTACTACGTACTCGCTTGCCACTTGGCGAAACTGACACCGGGTAATTTGGCGCCGGTGCGTTGGCGAAATCCTGAATGAGAGGAGTCATGTCGTCACGACAGGCATAACGCGGAGGGCAGCGGCGAAAGGCTGTAACCCCTTTTGTGGAGCCCTAATTCGTCTCTCACGCGGCCGATCGCCTCTTTTCCAGCCGTCTGCCATCACGATTCCCCGCCCTCCTTATATAGCAGTGGTGTCTTCATATCTCAGGGTTGTTTCAGTGTTTGTAGCGTTACTGGGAACCTGGTGAGGATTTCTGCCTGCGTTTGGATCGCCAGCACTCTGAGCCGGGAGCAAAATCACGATCCGGGCCATCCTGTTATTTTAGGGGCAAAGCCTTTCAGGGCTGGGAATGTTGGCGTCTCCTGTCGTCGTCGTCGTTGTAATCGTCGTTTCATGTAATCACGGTACTAAAACACCTAGAAACTCGTTTACGCCTCGCGCTAGAACGTAACGCGTACTAAAAAACAACGGGACTCTCGTTTACGGCTCGCGATAGAGAGATGCGTGCTTCAAAGAGGAGAGACTTTTACAGTAAAGCTGTATATACCCCCTCTACCTCCCAATGGTTTCATCCCCGTTGGCCAAAACGCCAAGGCGTCAAGAATACACTTGTGCACTGCATGCTTCGCCCTCCCCAGGTGTCACGTTAGTGGAGATGGACCGGGATATTTTTTTAACCTACACTGGCTACAGAGGTGCTGCTGCGTCATATGCATTGGCCCAGCCATACCGAGCCACTCGGTGCACCTGGTTGAGGCTAAAAATAGCCATAGCGTCCTCAATGAGTAGCGAAATCAGCATTTCAACCCACAGTCCGCACCTCCCGTTAGGGAACCGTCCCTCGTTCCTTACGCTTCGCTACCCGCGAGGGATGGCGTGAGAGATCACGTGGCTTTGGCAGGTGGTGGTGGGGGTTGTGAAAACATTTACTGCACTCATTTGGTGGAGGAAGCCACCGTGATCGCGTTGCTGCTATTGTTCGCAGCTAGCCATTCGCCGTTCTCATTTCGCAGGCGAAGCTTTTCATTGAACGAGCAGCTGAAATTTGCGTTCAGTACTGCTTAAGGTGGGCACGAATCTTCACCCTGTCTCGCTCGAAGTATCGTGATTTGCTGTTTTACGGAGTGACCCATGGATTCATTCAGGCGAATTTCGCGTGCCTTTATTTCCTCATATTGAGACTATACGCCTAAAGTTATCAAGAAAAGAAGTTACGAATCGTATATGTTAACGAGAAATGTTGCCGTTATGGCTTTCTTTCTGTAGTGGCTGCCGAAACGTTGGAACACAAAAGGAATAGATTAGATGTGCTTAGCTCTGGTATTTAAATCTGATGTATGGTAAGCGGAAAAAACGAGGGTCGAGGCTGAAAAGCTGGGTAATGAAAGCTGAAGAGGGGGCCAATTGCTAGTTCAGATGGGGTGAGCATGTTGAGGCGAAAAAAGATACTAGAGAAAGGAAAGTACGCAGTAATCATGAAAAAGAGGGAGAGGAAAATGAAATTGCTAACAGTCGAAACCCGTGCGTAGTACGCTTTTACCCTATTCATTCATTCATTAGCATCATTTGGAGTGTCTGCCTAATACTACACCAATTACTAATCAACGCTATCGGGGGCTAAATTAGTCTGTCCACATATGCGTCTCGTTACAGTTTAGCTATCTATCGGTGCCGCTTTTTTTATTCCTAATGTTTGTTCCAGCCTGGGTTAATAAAATAGAGAGTTGGAGAAGTACCCGATTTCGTTGCTCGCCAGGCAGGACTGCAATAGAAAAAAAAATGAGAAAAGCTTATTTCATTTATCGTAACCTTGAAAAAGATCTCAGGCTGACTAACGTCGACTTTTTTCTGTTTCTTCGTGACATATGCTGTTCAAGTGCGATTTCGCAAGCCCCCGC
The DNA here is from genome assembly GCF_048455015.1 of Haemaphysalis longicornis. Taxonomy (NCBI): domain Eukaryota; kingdom Metazoa; phylum Arthropoda; class Arachnida; order Ixodida; family Ixodidae; genus Haemaphysalis; species Haemaphysalis longicornis. Next base: position 49,552,690 of record NW_027526460.1, read on the forward strand.
TATGGTACCGTTTTTTTTTTTTATGTTTCCGTGAGAGGAAGCCCTAATAAAGCAAATGGGACGACGACCTTTTCTTTTCCCCTCTTGCGCCATCTTGACATCTCGAGAAAACTGCGCCCGTCCGGGCAATTACACGGGTGTATATCTCTGCAGATTCTTGTGTCCCAGTTTTCTCTTGTACGGTTCTTTTTTTACCGTTTGCCGGCGACATCGTCATTTGTGAATCGGGTGGCGTGCTCTTTTTTTCTCTCAGCGAATAAAGACATCATCCTCTTCCTCCTCCTCTCCATCCTCCGTCTCCCTTGGCTCCCGTCGTCCCATGCTGCTGACTCTCGAGAGCGGCCGTAGATGGGCAAGATGTGCCCCATCAGCGTTATTTATGGCCGCTTCTCCCTAATGTGCTTAGCTCGACCGAGCCATCACGCGCGTCCCGGTATATGTGCGTGCGCTTTTGCCCGCTACGTTTCGAAACTCGTTGCTTAACCCGTCGGGTCTTCGTGCACTTTCTCTCCGGGATTTCATTAACCCTTCTTACCCTTTCCTCCATCTCTTTTCGGCGTATCCTCGGAGTGTATACTTTGTGGCTGACGTCGCGGCACCGACTGGATTATTGCTGCAGCTTACCTTCTGGCGTAGAAGTTTATTTCGCCGGAGGAAGAAGACAAATAAACGGTGCTGTACTTCAATTGCGCAAAAAAACTAACGAAGACACGAGGGAGACGACACGAGACAGAGCGCACACTTTCAACAAACTTTATTAAGAAGAAATCACAGGTTTATACTGCACACTCTCTCTCTCATACACACTCACCCCCCCCCCCCCCCAAAAAAAAAACAATGAACAAACACCTCCTCCCCTCTGTGCATTATCACACTCTTAGGGCACGTGCAGCTGCTATTGCGGTTTCACGATAAATCGTTGTCTTGCCCAAGGAAGTAAATCTCCTTTTCCAAAAGTGCCCTAAGAGCGTGATAATGCACAGAGGAGAGGAGGTGTTTGTTCATTGGATTTTTTGGGGGGGGTGAGTGTGTATGAGAGAGAGAGTGTGCAGTATAAATCGGTGATTTCTTCTTAATAAAGTTTGTTGAAAGTGTGCGCTCTGTCTCGTGTCGTCTCTCTCGTGTCTTCGTTAGTTTTTTGCGCAATTGAAGTACAGCATGGATTACCAACTCGCCCAATCCTACAGCCTACTAAAATAAACGGGTTCGAGCTATGCGGTTAGTAACTAATGTCACGACTGTCATTTTATGCAACCGGCTTCGCCTAGTTCTGTCACCGTCGGTTCATCGATAGTTTGATGACGAACGGCGTTTTCAGTCGCCTGAAAAGGACGCTTGTCTGCCCTTACTCGGAGTCACTGTCCGGAGGAATGTTCATCAGTAAGCCCTTCGCGAACGCAACCTGTCGATAGGGAAGGCTGCATTCGCTGCATTCACAAGGGAAGGACTGTCAGTAGGGCAAGCTGGAACTGGTTCGTAATGCAAACAGCGCGAAGACGACGGACTTAGAAAGGGTGGGAAACGGAAAGGACTTAGAAAGGTCTCCTGCCTCCCACCTTTTCCTAGTCTGTTGTCTTTGCTCTTTGCTCGTTATGATCAGACACCAGAAGGCCCTCGCAAATGATTCTTACCCAACCTATCTATGCACGTCGCCCCTGCCATATCTGTACACCAACCATACTCCATCATCTCACCTGACCCGGCCCTTTATACCTTTCGTCTTAATACAATTTTCCTCCACCGTATAACGACCGCAGCAATAGTTCTGACATAGGTCTTCATGAACTTCATGAACTGCATCCAGGCGCACTTCACGAAGCAGTCATTCCAATTAAAAGCGGCCTAGCACGACTACTGTGAGTGCTGCGTGTATGCACCCTATTACTCAGTCCTACTCCCAAAACTGATCACGAAATTCTGTCCACTGTGCCTAGAAGGACTGTCTCCGAATCGCATTTCTTGTATTTACCTTCGCCACCCATTCCCTAATCGTTCATTCGACAAACGCTAACCACGCATATCTCCTTTTAAACGTAATAGTATTATTACTTTTATGCAAAACGTGCAGCGTGACGTCAAAATTCAAGTTGAGCCTCTCATCAACGTGATTTTTTTTTTAAATTCGCCGCCTTTACTACAATATTCATATTTGTTTTTCCTCAGTGCAAAATGAGCCTTCACGGAAGAAAAAGTTGTTGTTGGTGTCCTGGCAGGGTGTCCTGACTGATTTTCACCAAGATTTAAAAAATAAGGAGCTCTCTTCTCGAGTATTGCCTAATGATCGATCGTGCTGTGCAGTTGCAAGCGGTATTTTTTTTTTCGTACTAAAAATAAATTTGTTGTTTTTAACCGGCCAAATGATTAATGGTTTCAGCGTTAAATTGTGGCTTTTAAGGCTATAGCGCCTGGAGAAGAACATAAATCGGCAATTTCTTGGCGATACAATCTGCGTGATTTTTTTTCCCCACGAAAGAAAACAAAATGGCGCAAGTTACATCCCTCCTTGCGCCCTTCATATTCCTTACGTTTTTGTCTGCCTCATGTTAAAGGAGTACATTTATTTTAAGGTTTCCAGAACGTGCCACGTTCTTCATCGGTTGAACTGAATGCAAACGAATCCAGCCCCGTCCTACCTCACTGTAGAAAAGCCGCCGACAGCCAAGTCAAACTAATGGCGGTGGCGGGGTACACCTCAGGTGCTAATTAAAAAGGAATTCCTAGCTGTCGTTCGAAATGATCTGGTGGGGTCAGCGCTGCCAGTTCGATTCCCGTCGCTTGGCAGATTTATGATGATGAACTGAATTCCAACAAGCCCACCTGCAGGTTCCTAGTGAATTCCACTTCACCACCACCCCTCCCATCTCCTATTCTCCCCCCTCGTTTGCAATGGTGAAGGCTTGGGCGAGTTAGTGCATAATTACAAAGAGGGGAACAGCGCAACACAAACGACGCACATAAAGAAAGTGACAACCACGAGTGCTGACTTACAACTGTATATACGCTGACAGTCAAAAAATACAAGAAAGCAGAAATAACATGAATGCTGGGGATAACCTAGGGAATCGTCGCACTGCACAAACACCACGTGCCACAAACACGTGCTGAACCATCTGTGGGACAGAAAATTAATCTCTTTTTGGGAGAGGGGCAACAAGGGTACGCTCACACAGTTTTCTTTTCGGCGCTCTATTTCTGCAGCCTCAATTATTTCTCCGGTGATTTCCTCTTTGTGTTTTGCAATGGCCTGTGTTGCGTGAGAGATCTGGCCGCATCCTCGGCAATCTCTACAGTGGACACCTAAGCGGCATTAATCGCCTTATGTCCATTACACTGCCCTCTTGGCCACATCCGCCAAGGCCTCAAACCTCTAACAGCGTACAACGCCGGTTTCTGTTTTAATTCTGAAATAGCACCTACCGCTCTCGCTTCTAACGCCTCTTTACCGCCTGTTTTGTCCCTTCCGACTGGGCTGCTTAATTACGATTTTCGCTTTTACTGCAGTTCAGTACTGCTTTATGTATGGCTTGGTAGACATTCTGCCGCCTGAGCAGCTTTACTGCATAGCCGCTCGGTCATTAAAAAAGCGGTGTTAGAAAGTTCCGACCGCGTTTCTTTTATTTTTGCTTTGTTACTGCTACCGGAACACTGTATCATGAACGTAATTACCCGAACCAGGCTTCAGAGTAAAGTACTCTGGCTTTTTTTTTTTCTGTGCGTTTGTGCCTCTACGTCAGTATTAGGTAATTACCTGCGACAATCGTAAACATTACGACCCTATGAAGAAACGTTTACTTTATTTCGTAAGTGGCAGGAACGCTTACCCTTACTGTGGGGCATCTAATGTAATTTCGTTGTTTTAAACCGAGCGTTCGCGCCGTTTCAAGGCACACAAGGTTGACTTTCGTAATAACGTCCTAAAAGAAAAATATAAAGAGTCATCTATCGCTTTTTAATCGTGCAGCGCAATTTCCAACGAGGTAAAAAAACCCCGAAATGGCGTTTTTCGACATCTCATGTCAATTACCCAATCTACATACGTTCGTGTAACTCGAAAAACATATTTCATCCCGACATTGGTTCCGGCAGTCATTTGCAGCAGGATATTACCCCCCATATAAAAGGCGGCATCTCAAGAAACGGCTCTTTCCTCCGTATTTCTCTTCGTGATCATTGGCTTAATCAAAGACGCATGGCTCCTTTTCTTCTTCTCATTCGACCTTGCCGCCCGTTTAATTCTTTTCGCTTCGCGAAAAGGCAATCGCATGAGTGGATTTCTTTCCGTCTCCTGGAAAAGTATAAATTGGATTCCATCTGCTTAATGTTGCCTCGCAGAAGAGAAAAGACCCGACCCGCACGAAAAAAAGACTCGCGCGTCCAAAGAATGCGAGCGCGAGAGCCCGTGACAGGCCAAGATGTTCCATTTGCATAATAGCCCACCCTGCTCGCTGCAGCAGCTCTTTCCATTATAATGGCTTCGTCGTCTGCTTTATTTTCCCGTCTGCGGCCGTATTTAGAAGCCGATCTTATAAGTGAAATGAAAACAAAGTGTACAACATTCGTGAAGTATTGCGGCGCGACGTGCACTCAGGGGAATGGCGTTCGGATTTGGTTCCCGGGAGCCGCGGAGTCATTATTTATCGCCGTTTACCGCAGCAGTGCACTCTTCCATGCTGTTTCGGCCTTGCGGCCGTTTTTTGGGTACCGGTTATCTAACTAACTACTTATTACGTTCTCAGACGGCGGGCGGAAAGTAAGCTTGAAGAACGAACCTGGTCGTTTCTAAAAGCGTGGGTTCGGGTGGCCTATCGGGCATCTCGCGTTTCGTTCCGTATTATAGGTATATCCTCGAAACTTAGCTGTTTGTTGCACGACGTGCGGCTCTACCGTTGGTTGGATACCACGAAGCAGATTACGGTGTAGTTTGCTTTCTTCTTTTTATTTTTCTTTCCTTTTTTTTTTTTCTGCCAAAGGAAACTTGACTCCACGAATCTGGCGGCCTTTTCTTAGACCTATCTATTTTTCCTCTTTAAACTTACGCCCGAAATCTTGACCGTGATGAAGGATCGCTGCTGCGTCGGCGACGTTCAACTCATATCGGGTTTCAGCTTTCCAAAAAGCTGAATTCGATCTAGTATAACAGGATTTTGTTTTTTTTCTGAACTGATGTTTTAGCTATAGCCTCCTGTCGTCTTCCCTGCTTGATATACTTCGCAAACACTCTCTCTCTCTCTCTCTCTCTCTCTCTCTCTCTCTCTCTCTCTCTCTCTCTCTCTCTCTCTCTCTCTCTCTCTCTCTCTCTCTCTCTCTCTCTCTCTCTCTCTCTCTCTCTCTCTCTCTCCAACGCACTTTTGCAATATCATGTCTCTACCGCCCGCGTACTTTTTAGGACGCTATCTTAACCACCCACGTGTTGGACGCATAGAGTTCCATACTAATGTGTGCTAGGAGAAAAGGTAAAGCTAATGCTGCTGGATTTTGTGCTACCTGGGATCGGGGATACGCAAGCTTCGTAAAGGTCACTGATGAACCCATCAGCCTTATGCGCAGCGTCGTACATTGACAGCGAAATTTGAGCTGCCTTTCATAGGTTTTTCACTTGACATGAAAGGGGCAGTCTTCTCAATTCTTGCAAATTCATATAGTTGAGCGGCTCCGGCTAGCAGAAACAACCACGTCGCTCTGCCCCCGCCCCGCCTCCACCAAAACAAAAAGAAGCATCACCACAACTTGAAATTCGCCGTACTAGCTGAAATAGAAGTTTGTTTATCTAGCTGACTTCGGGCAGAAATATTTTTCAAGAGAAAATTCGTCCTGTCTAAAACTTTTTCATCCTCTTTTTATTCTCTTTAATAAAATGACTGAAAAAATTTGATTCATCCTCTTTTTATGCTTTTTAATGAAATGACTGAAAAAACTTGACTGGCATCTCGGATGGCTTTGAGAATTAATGGATGACCGAAGAGCGCGCTGAAGGAAAAATGGCTGCTCATTAACTGTAAAAGAACTTTTTCCCTGCTTGTGCGTGCGTGCATGTGTGGTGGTGGGTGAGAGGGGGGGGTGGGGCTCTTTTGACATCCAAGGCACGGCTCGCGCGTCTTCCCGTTATTCTGCGTTTGAAAATAGAAAAAAAAAAAGTGCTATATATTCCTGCTTTGATTTCTTGAAATTTTTATTTGGAGAGGGAGAGGTGTGTTCTCCAACTAACTACACGATGGTTGAAATTTCAGTTCTGATACCCTCTGAAGGACACTAGTATTTTGATTGAGTGATTGCTTGAGTCATTGGTCCATTGACAAAGAAGAGCCGGATGCTAGAGCACGCACTCTGGCAGGATGAACTTCCGCGAGGGTTAGCTGTAGCACGGATAGCAGAATCTGCGTCCGGAAAGTCGTGTGACTCGTACGGCGCGCTTTCTCCCTCGACGACCGCTGGTCAGTCCTGCATTAGCCTGGCCGCTACCGTCCGCAGTCGCCCTGAGAGAATGGGGGGAGGAGGAACCCGGTGAGAAGCAGCAGCAGCCGAAGAGACTCGGTGGCGTTTCTTCTTCTTCATCGCCTCCTCCGGGGCCGCTCCAGGAAGCCGGCAGTCGTTCGCACGCACGGGTCAAGGTACCCCTTCGTGTCCACACGCGTGACGCCGGCATGCGCTGCTCCTGTGTCTGTGACTCTCCCCCGTTCCTCTCGTCCTTTTGTTTCACCGTCTATCGCGGACAGCGAGAAAGAGGAAGCAGCGTCAAAGCTGCGCCCTGAGAGAAGGGGGAGACACCGTATAGAAAACGAGGCCCATGCCTGTGTCACCTTCAGGGGCACCTAGAGCTGCCCTGTCGGAAAGGTCAGCGTATAAAAATAAACAGACCCTAAAGTAGAAGTGTAAACCGGTCAATGGCTGGCCGAACAAGAAGCATCGAGGTGAAGAGGTCTTTTCACTGAGGCTTTACGACCTCAGGGGCGTTCATCTGACTCGAGGCGTATACCGTTTTCTTCTGGTCTTTTCTTCGTCGTCGCTCGGAGGAATGGAAGAAAGCGAGGGTGTCTCGAAGAAACGTGCGTCGCGCATTTACGGCATAGCTGGGTAGCCGTAGCGTGCAGCAACCCTACTCTCAGGGGGGCTGCCTATTTGAGGGACCCTGTCTGCGGGAAGAGTGGCAATTAGGCACGCCGGCAGCTGTGGGGCTGCGGAGGAAAGGTCCGTGTGTGGTCTCCTGACCAGTGCTCTCTTCCTCTGTTCGTTCTTGGGCGCCGCTGTGCAGAGGCTATCGCAGCTTGTCGGCTCGTGCGCCATTAACAGCAGAATTCGCGGTGCTATTTATTCTCCGTTCGTACGCTGCTGCTCCTGCCGTAAGCCTTAGTTGTGATGACGTGTTCGGCACTCGGTTGGGAATGGTGGGTATCCAGCATGGGTCAATGCTAGCAACTAGAATACAGTAGACTCTCGTTGTAGCGAAATCCTCGGTACAGAACTTCGTAATAAGCGGCACTTCATTAAAAGCGTTGTTCATTGCTCTCCCCGCATTGCATTTGGAAGCGTGAGAAACTTCGAATAAAGCGAATGCGTTATTACGAAGGTTAACGATATCCACCTGGCCGGAACTAAATCGTAAGCCTCCACTAAGCCTCGTCTCATAGCCGGTGTGTAGCTGAAGTTAAAGATTTGTAAATCCAGTTTTCTTTTCTAGTTCAAAGAATATGTCAGTACTTCTCAATTGAGATTATGGATGCCTCGAAGGCGACCGTTCGTTAATTGCAGAAAGTAATGAGAGCCCCGTGAATAGAGCACCGTACGGGTGGATGGCGAGTGAACAAGTGAACAAGGGGTGTTTGCAGGGGGAATATTCTGAAAGCATTTGATTATTGCGTCTGAAAGTCGCTTGTTTACTAGTTTGAGGCACATTTTGTTAGTCTGGCTTTTTTGCACAGCTCCAGTGTTGTGCGGGAAACCAAATGTTGTAGCGCTTGCTGCGCGAAGGCAGAAAATAGTCGGACATGCGTTGCGGGGAAGCAAAGTTTCTTCTACCACCGTCAGGTTATGACGGAATGAAAAGGACGTGATTAGCATGGTGCCCTTCACTTTGTAGCGTGGTCTCTGCAGTTCCCGATGCTCCCGTTTCAGAACCGCTGTCCTCACTGTACGTTTTTATTCCGACGAGAAGTGTTCTGCGGGCTGTTAAAATATGGTAGCGCGCGCTAAATGCCTTGCATACCATGCTAGTTCTGATATCTTTATCATGGCTTAGTTATGCACTGGGAATTTGCTACTGATTACTAAATTTCGCGATTACTTTCAGAAGCTGATCGCTCGTTATATGCTACTTTTGCTGAGCCGCGTTACCTTAAAGCTGCTTTAGATTCTGTCGTGTTTAAGTTTACATACATTCATGGCCATTCGTTGGTTTATCTAATAGGCCGCATTAGTTATTTAATCAGTTGTCTAATGTGCCGCATTACTCTCCTCCTTTACCTATTAAACATTTCGGACTGCACAAAATCGCCTATACTTTCGCACAAAGAAAAGAGAACATTTGTTATATTCGGTTTCTCAGGAACATATACGAAAACATAGGCGACAGAAGGTGGCGTCTATGCCATACACTAAAACAAGCAAACAAAAAGACAAGAACTAAGAATCGCTCTCGTCTGCTCAGTGCGAATTCATATGAAAAGCCAAGCGCGGAGCAAAACGTCCAGAACAGCTTCCTACCGTGGCCCTGCGTTGAAACGACTTTTTTATGACCCGCCAAGGAAGAACGACAAATACATATCGCGTATCCGGGAGAGCGGCGATTCAAAGCAGCGCCATTCGTTTCCAATTCCTGAGCAAGCTCCTCGCGTATACCGACGACGAGATTGATGCATGCCGTTCGCAGAAAGCAAAACGCGGAATGCGAAGGCAAGGGCGCCAACTTCGAATCCGGCGCTCGCCTGCTCGACATCGCAGCTATGGGAAAGAAAGGCGGACTGAGGGAGAGGGGGAGGCGAAAGCATTTCACGCACCCTTGCGTCGCTCGCAGAATCCGCTCGCTCGGAGTTTGAGGCCAGAACGGTCGCAAAACGGTGGCGATGTCCCCGAAAGCGACAAAAGCTACTTCGAATGGGAGCGCCGATACGCCATACCAAGAATGCTGTGTCGTCTTCGCGCGAATAGTGCGCTTCGTATATTTCAGGCCGAGATGGCTACGTCCCCAAAGTTCGGCTAGTGATCCCGTCTGAAATGCATGCGAACATCTGGCCGGTTTGAAGGAATCGTATAGTTTCGTTTCCCCGAGCGAAATATGTACTTATCTTCCCCCTCCTCTTTTTTTTTTGTCATTCGTACTGCTTCAAGTTTTAAGTATAACCTTTTTCGTTCCTCACGCCTAAGTGGGCCTTTAGACCCTTTCCAGCGCTGTCGTTTCTTCGCAAGATGAGGAATGATGTTTGCAGGGGCCCATTACGTCTAGATAGCAAGGTAAGCGCAAAGCGCGTTCGCGATTTCTGTGACGTTAGTCGCGGCTGTGTCTCAGCGTCGTACTTTCCCTTTAACTCTTGGATCGCATGTTTCGTACTCAAACGCAGCAGCTCCTCCTCATTTTTGTTCTTAGTTCTCTTTCTTTCATTTTTGTTATTTATCCCGCCATAGCAGTTCGTTGCGCGCATTGAAGTCACGGTGCGATTCATATGCATGCGCGAGCGCTCTGATCGAAAAATGCGGGCCGCTATAGCGAAGACGAAACGGGGACCAATTTTCGGCGAAATTGTACGATGGGGATCGCAGTGATGCGTGTTCTCTTCGAAAATGTGAGAGGACTGCGATAGAGGCACTCGAAACGTAGTACCTTCTCCGATTTTCCCGCAATACTTTTCATCGGAATTTTCGCCAGTTTGAAAATGTATCTGTTACGCTCTGTAGTGCCGAAGAGTTGCCACCATGATTTAAACTGTTTTGTTAAGCATCAAAATTATGGTTTATGCTTACGCCAAAAAAAAAAAAAAAGGGGGGGGGGGGTAGGGGGAGTTGTTATGTGCCGAGTTGCTTATTTTGGACGAAAGTAGCAATATAGGGTTTGCTGAACGTACATAGATGGGATGTGCACTGGCAAGCAGATTGAAGTAGCTAGTTAGCAGCGTCAAGAACGAGTGAACCGATAAACAAAGCGATTAGCCGCTATTACCGTACGGCTATAATGACGGAGGAAAGTATCTATCCCTCCGAATGATGGCTGCCTAAAAATAAAAATCTCCCGCATGGTTTCACGATAAAACCGGAGGTGGTAGTCAGTGCCACAACGAGTTGGGGACACCGAGGCGTCCGAGCTGCACAGACCGGCCCGAACCTTCAACTGACTTAATTAAGCGGGGGACACATGTCTGTCCGAGCAGTCTGATTTCCGACGCTGCGCCGCAAAATATCTACAGTTAAACCTGGATGTAACGAAATTGAAAAAATTTCGCAAATTTTCGTTACATCCAGGTTTTCGTTACATGCAGTTTTCAAGTAAACACCAGGGAAATCATCACGAACACCAAAAAAAACATGCGGCAGATGCCGATTTAGCGCAACTTACCTCAAATGTTTATTTAACACAAAAAAACTGCGTTATTTTCGCCTGTGTGTTTCGCGTCAAAGACGACGCAACGCGGCGGTCCAGAGAAACGAACTCCTCCAAAGCTTCCGCATCATCCTGCGAGCCGACGTGACGGCGCAGCACGTCCAGCGCATCCAAGACCTCGCATCCAAGACCTGAGAATGCGCTACGCCTAACAACAGAACACCTACCGGACCAGCCTAACCAGAGTGCGCTCGCCCGTTCGGCACGGCAGCGCCACCAGACGTCACAAAACATCGATGCTCGCATGGATGGCACGCACTTGCTTGCTGCAATCGTATGCGTTCTACCCGCCATCTTGCCCCATATTTTTTCCCCTATTATATAGAACTTGCGCGTTGTATTTACAAATTTTTAGTAGTGTTACGGCTCAAAATCATAAATGATCAGTGCCGCGAATTCGTTACATTCAGGTCGATTACCGCAACACCTTCGTTACGTGGAGGTCACAAATACATGGACTTCTATGGAGATGGAGTTGGGGATTGGAAAAAATTTGTTAAATCCAGGAATTCGTTACATGGAGGTTCGTTACATCCAGGTTTAACTGTAGCAGGTTTGATGCGTGCGGGAGAGGCAGACGCTGCGGTTCATCCGGCAGCCAAACCGGTTCTCGGCGCGGAGACGCGTGCGGGAAAGCGTGCTTTCCCGCCCATGTGTTGGACCCTTTTGTCGCCGATGCGGCGGCGAGAGGATGCTCACACTATATACATCCCCGGACCGAATCTCGTCTTTCGTACGCTGTCTCTGTCCCGTTGCTTCTACGTTCGTTGGCGGATACTTTTGGGCTGTTGTATATCAATGCGTGTTCTCCTTTGCGTATCGTCTGATCCCACCCCTCCACGGAGGAGCACGCTTACAATCTTTCGTTTTTCTTCGTCTCTCGAGCTCAACCGCTAAGCCACGCTATCTCTACTCTCGAGGATAACTGTCGCTCTTTCCGTTATCCCCTTTTTCGTCGGGGAGAGAAGGCAGAGACGGAAATCGTTCGGGAACGAGGGAGACCCCGCTGGGGACGATGGGGCGAAGAAAGCATCCGACTCGCCAATCCTTTTCTAGCTGCGTTCGCGCGGTCAACCTTGTCACGACCTGCGTTCCTTCCGCAGCGGATTGGCCGTCGTCCTGCGCGATAGCGGAACTCGCCGGCGGAAAAGGAATCGTCGTCGCGGAAGCAAAGTCCCCCGCTTCCCTCGTTCCCTTTTTACTTCCCGTTACTTCGGCTTGTTCTCTGAACGCGCCTGCTCGGAGCGTTCATTCGTATATGGGGCGCTCTCCTTGGTTCCCAGTGCCTTTCCCTCGGCGCTTCACGGTGGTGTCCCTAATGCGTTAAAAGGATTCCTCGGGTCGGGAATTGCGGTGCGTGTGTTTTTGCGGCTGTCAGCGGACACTGGGACGCAGCTTTTCCCCTATTCCCTCCGCTCCCTTTACAAATGGCCCGGTCATCGATTGCCCTAGGCCACCCAGACCCTCTCTGTCGGAGTGCTTTCTCTTCCGTTCACCCCTTTTGCGCAGGTTTTGCGATTTCTGCGGTCCTTCGAGCTCACACCATTGAGATGAAACTTATGTGGAGGCTTCCTGCTGTTCGGCGCTTTTATTGTTTTTTTTTCCTTCGCCGCAATGCGTACAGCAATTTATGCAGAAAGTGCAACATTTTCTTTTTGGAGGGGGAGTGGGGGGGGGGGATGCACGGGCAGCGATTCGCATTGTTATATGTTAATTTTATCTAATCGGTGCTTCGTGTTGCATTGTGCCGATGCTTTTGGATGCAGAGAGTGACAGTTTGATTCTGAACCTTCTTTTTGGTCTGTTTCTTGCGCGCGCTTTATGGTTGAAGTTCCAGATATATATATTTTTTAGATTTTCTGTTATTTTTATATGCTAGGTACTTAGATGCTCTGGATATTTTGCTTTTAACACTGTGCCCTGACAAATATGACCGGTACAGTTGCCTCGCTTACCCATTTTTCCGTTTATCAATTTCGATCTGAGTCGAATGCCCGTTCTTGGCGAACTAGAACTTCTCGCAGGCTCGGACTACCGCTCCGTGCGGCGAAAGAACACCGCGTTTGACTTCGACCTCGGCTATGGCTTCCGGATGGCTGCACCGATGGCCGGCGGCGGGACCACGCTGCGTACTCCTTCATGCTTCTTATATATAGCTGCCCCTCAATGCACGATCCATCATTCGGCCGCTGCTGCTGCGGCGGCATTTTCTCTTATATGCTTCTCTGTTTTCCATTTGTTTAGTCATCCTATTCATTTCTTTTTGCTCTCCCTAAAAGCTCCGTTCTATCCGGAGAGGGCCGTACGGGAATAGGAGGCACTTTTGTTCAAATTCAGCTCGTAGGTGATTTCGTTTAGTTTCGCTGAACTGTCTTCTTTCGCGCTCTCTACTCTCCACTCCCCCCCATTTTTTTTTCTTTTTTGCGCTGCTGGCGTTGTTGGTTTCGGTTATTTCATTTATCCCGCGTGCTGTGCTTCGTCGGCGGCACTTGCGTTGTATTGTTGTGTTGCCTCCCCTCTCCCTCGATTCGACAGCCGAGCTGACAGGCCTGTCGTGGCCAGCAATTTACGGGTGTCGTGATGGGGCTATACGGTTTGGGGGGGAATAAAAGACAAATTACGGCCCCACGACGACAGCAACGACAACACAACAGCACACAAAGCGAAACGGCGATAGGACGCAGATCGGGTTCATTGTGATTCGGCACAGAGGATAGAAAAGTAAACGAAAAGAAATACACACGAAAAGCGGAGAACGCTTCTCGCGTTAACCTTTTAACTGAGTGTTTTGTTCGGACGTGTTTTATTTCTTTTCCGGGCTCTCTCTCGAGAGAGGACGTCGTCGTCGTTGTTGCCCTATTTTTCGTGTCCGAAAAGTGCCTCATAGACTCGTTTTGTCGAAGGGCAATGTTTCACCGGACAGGGCAGCAGCTCGGGCAGGCGCCGTAGTTTTGTCCCCAAACTCGAAGCCGAGTTGCCGGCGGCGGCAGCCACTTTGCTTGGACAGCACGGAGGCAACTCGAAACTACGCCGACGCCGCTCCTTTTCTTTTCTTTCGTTCTTTCCTCAGCACAGCGGCGTCTACTATAGCGTCACCCGGCGTGGCGCTGTGCAGGCTATTGGAAAAAAGTGCCTGCCGCCGGGGGGGCGCCGAGAAAAATGGCCCTCGACGGACGCGAAGTATGGACACGCCTTCGGACCCCGGGGCTGCAGCGGCCAAATGGGGCTATTTGTAACGGCGACAGTTTATACGTCGCCGGGTATGAACTCTCGTGCGCCGAGGCGCTGCCGATGCTGCCTGAAGGTGTATATGCCGTTCGTACGTTCGCAGGCACGTGTCAGGCCTCGTGACCTCTCCTATACGGTAGGCTTGGTCGGTATACGTTGTGGTTGTCTGCTTTTGTGCGTGAAAATGATGACTCGTGTAACATTCGTGCTTCTTCCTTACCTTTAGGTGTGCAAATAACCAACCAGTTCTATCGCTGGGGTAGAATAGGCCAGTTTGGGAACCCAGAATGTGATTTGACGCGAAAAAAAAAAAAAAAATGCCACGGAATTCCAGGTGTGAGTTGTCGGATAATGAATACGCACACAATGCTCCGTCTTAGATGGAAGCCCGTTAATGTCGGCCTTACTTTTATACAAAAATGCACTTCAGGGACGACATTTACAGGTGATATATCAGGCCTAATATCAAGGTACGGGGGCCTTTGGACTTTTTATTACATGCCTATTTAAGACCCAATTTATTCCTGAAGAACGCAGACTTTAAAATCAGCTGCACCTCTAAGCACACATGCATTGCTAGGAAGATATCTCTTCAGGGGCATAGAAGTGGTTTTATGGGCTTTTATCAATAGCATTTTCTTACGGGCGAAAGTTCGACACATCTAGCGTTACAGACGGACAGAGTGTTTTCATTGTTGAGAACGGATGCAAATGCCTACGCATTGAAAATTTGGTCTGCGCAGCGACGTCATTAGATGTCACAGCGGTGGCCTGGGGTGTCAGCCGTCACCCGAGGCCAAAGCGCAGACAAAATTTCCATGATAAGGAGGAAACCTGCTTTCAGAGTAACCACTTGATGACCATTCTGCCGATGTGAGGGGCCAAGTATAGAATAAGAACGGCAGAAAACTTTACCACACATAGGCTTGAACTGGGCACTTTCAGCCATCGTGTAAGCAAGCGCGAAATGAACAAGAACGAACAAAGTGAACGGGACATGGCGCTTCGTTCGTCCTTCGTTCGTTCACTTCGTTCGTCCTTGTTCATTTCGCGCTTACTTACACGATGAATGACCAACTCGCCCAAGCAACCACTTTCAGCCAATTGAATGGCCAGCAATAGGTTACAGCAGTGGTCGTAACTGGGCAAGTTTTATACTCATCTGTGGACGGTGTTGACGCAGATACATGACGTTTGTGAGTCCAGGTTTACTCCGGGTCTCGTTACTAGTCAAAAGCGCGCTCTTTGATGCGCCGACTGGTCATTCAAGTGCATTGTGGGGAAGCAGGCCGACGAGCGCTTTTGAGAGTGTAACCCACAATGCGCTTGGCGCATTGTGGGTTACACTCATTGTGGGTTACACTCATAAATAACACACCCATGTTTCAGCAAAGAATTCCCCTGGACACAGCTAGAAGCAACGCTAAAGAAACTAAAAGAAATAAGAAAATCAGGAGCCATTCTACTATGTCAAGGTAAGTGACCAGAGAAGTTGTTTGGCACACGCCATAGATGTGACAGAATTTTGAACGAAGGTACGGACCGTTTAATGTCGACTAACTAGTTATGACAAGTAAATGAATTTCGACGTAATGATAGAGTCGCCTTAGCGGCCAACTTTTTGTTCAAAAAGCTTCGATAAAACAAGACTTACTAGCTGTCTTCCGCATAGCATTTGCCGTAAAGCTGGCTTTCCCGCAAGGAGTTTTTGCACACGCACAGGAAAAATGCACAAAGTCCTACTGATATAAAGCTTCGCATAAAAACAAACGAAATAAAACGAAAAAAAATTCGCCAGTTCTTTACCATAACAATATCGGTGCGAGACGAGAGAGGGATTGACTCAATACATCACGATCGTACGCCACCGTCAGGCCTCGTCTTTACTCGCGGGGCTCTGCGCCGTGCGAAAATCTCACCGCAGCTCGATCCTCGTTGAGCCCCACGTGCGGATCCCGGTCCATTCGTCATAGCCAGACGAGAGAGGCTTCGGTGATGCGGTGGAGACGGGATACAATCTCGCCGGCGCCCGGCACGGATCGACTTGGCTTCTTGTAGTGTGTGTGTCGCGGGTGGCTTATAGATGTCGGATCACGCCGGTATACGCCGATGGTTTTTTCTTTTTCTAGGATTCTTTGGATAGGTGAGGGGACCGGTGTTTGTCAGCAGGGAAGAATAACAAAAAATTGCGTGAGGAACTGTTCTTGCAGTATGTATTACAGTTGCAGTAATGTGTATGTAGTAGTATGTATGTATGTACGTACGCGAGTTTGTAGATTCTATATCTGAGAATCATGGCTGAATTTGTTGGATTGCGAAGAATAAATGAAATGGACATTGTGAGTTTGTGACACATAAACTGTATTGTACTCTTAAATCTTAAAGCGTTAAGATCAATTTATTATTTTTAAATTATAAAGCAGCGCGCCAAGAAGGACGATAAAAAATAAAAGTTATGGAGGAAGTTGCTAAAAGACAGGGTCGAAATTGTCTTTGAAATTAAATAAATGTTGTTCATAAGGGAAGCATGTCAAGTAAATAGTCTCATAACTGCTTTTTATTTTTTGCTCGATTGCAAGTTGCTCTGTCCACAACAACTGTTCGCGCGTTCTAATTTAAAGGTATAATTTATGGAAATAGAAAATAAATTATGAAAATAGCAGAAAAAAACAAAGAAGTTAAAGCTTTGTCGCGATGTTGGTTACCCACTTTTTAGACACTATCGATACCTTTAAGGGAGTTTACGAATTTCTTTTAGTTAGTTTTGGAAAAGATCTGTCAATGATATTAAATTTAGCTCTTCATGTCTTTTGAAGTGATATTCAGTTCCGATCTGACGGGGCTAAATTACAGAGGCGCTTACTAAGCGGTTGTTTGTTTTATTAAATGGGGATGTATTTCGCGTGAGGCTCAACCCTTGTGTCAAGTGATGGAGCTTGTGAACTAACCTATACAATCACATAACCCCTTTTCTTCTATTTTAACACGACAGTGTTTTATTCCAGGATGCGCATAGATTTCGCTGACGTCATATCCGTCACGGAAGTGACGCCAGCACAACGAAGCAAGCGGTCTGTAAAGGGTGCACCCCTGCACCCAGCGTGTTCTTGTGGGGAAGCAACTTTTAGTACTAAAGAGTACGTTAGACTTAGGGTTGTTCGTTTTCGGGTTTTGTATTCCAACACAAAAGTGCTTTATGCCGGGATACACGAAGATTTCACTGACGTCATATCCGTCACGAAAATGACGCCAGTACACTTTTGCCGAAGCGACTCGCCAGCAGGACGTCGCTCGCCAAGCACACCCACAAGACAGCCGCCGACCCGCAAATCACGCTCAGCTGCAGATTTCGCTGCGCATTTCACTTTCGTGTTTTACTGGCTCCTATAACAGAGGAAACAACCATAGCTCTTTCGTTTTTACCAGTACCGGTATAGTGGTGTTCACATTGAAGAATCGAGATTTGTGATCCTGTTTTGCGATTGCTTCCTATAGGACCGAAGGCGTTTTCTTAACCGCACTTTTTACCGTGTTAGCGTGGAAAAGAGGTACCGTTAGCGGACATTCGTTACCCGCGACTAACATGTAATTCGGTTAAGTGTGCGCAAGGCGGACCCCATCAACGAAAAATCGGCGATAGAAAACCAGGGGAAAGGTCTTGACTCGAAGCACAATGATATGAAATCCTCGGGCCTATTCCTTCCGTCAGCCTTCCTCTTCAAACGTCGTTATCCACGCGCACGAGGCAGCTACACGCGCCAACAAACGCTCTTGGATAACTTTATTACTGTAACGACTTAAGCAAGGACTCGGGCCGTCTCGAAACGTCCTGACCCCGTCGTTACAGCTACACGTTCCGGTGAGCCGCTGACGATGCACTGCGCGAGCGACGGAGCGTATCGCTGTAAGTGTGAGCGCTGACCTGGGGCGGGTCAACCAGCGGTGTCCATGCCAAAGAACGACGGACTGCGAGGAACTAACAACCCGTTTTCCATCCAGACTTAATGGCCGTGAAAAGTGTACCGGGCCCTTTTGTATGATGTACAACGTTGTGACCTCCGTTGGCGCAGCAACGTTGGCTGTCTTCTCCGCGATGCGCGGCGTCGGAGTCCCCGAAGAAGGCAAGCGGTGCTACCGAAGGATCAACGCTTGTGAAGAGGGTCGGGTCAACTCAAATTGTGCCGACCCTGCGCTCCACCTCTCGTCACGTGGACAGCGGCGGTCCCGTTGTTGTGTGCGCGCGTCTTCGTGTACGCAGTTTCCCCGAAGCGTGTTTTATCTTTATCTCTCTCCGGAACATGACCAGCGGCCGACCTTTCTTTGCGCACAATGGAACTGGGCCAGCCGGGGGCTCGCAACCAGGCCAAAACAAAAGCCGGTGCGCACCCTCGGTTTATTTTCTTTCGACCATTCTTCTTGCTGTTGTTGCTCGTGTACTTTCTTTTTACTGCTGTCGAGAAATATAGCGCCGACCGGGTAGAGCCATATATGTCACACCCTGGAGAGACGCTCCACGTTTTTCATGGGGGCGGATGGGCCTCTTCATTTCTTATTTATCGACCCCTGTCAGCCTGCATTTTGTGTGTGCGCGTTAGTTTGCCTCCGAGTTAGCCTACAGCTATTCCCTCCTCATGTCTTCCTTTTCTGCTCGTGGGGGCGTTATAGAAAGCCAACGACAGTGTTCGTGCCGTGTCGGATACAAAGTATAACATCGCCTTTCGCAATCCGGCTATACGTATGTCCGAGCAACTCTGTTTCCACTCGTCCTTTCTTCGTTTTAGTGCTCAGTTTCGGTCTGTTACAGTTGTCTCTTCCTTATGTTCGTATTCGACACATTCCTTCCCATTCGTCGAAGCGCAGCCTGCGACAAAGCTGCCCCGAGGCATTGCGAGGTGGTGCTCGGGTCGTCTCTCCTCCGGCGGGCGTGACGCGTCGAGCGGATATGGCGGCCGTCGTTACGAGCGCTCGGTTCTTCTCGCGCTCCAGCTTCCTCGAGAACAATGCGCTTCAGGGCCGAAGAGGAGACGCGCAACATTAGGCACAGCGTCCCGTCGGCTCGCCGTTGCAGCACGGCCCGCAGACCGCGTTCGACCACGGTCCCGCAGCGGCGTGTTGTTAACAGGAGTGTGCGCTTCCCAGAACAACATCCTCCCTCTGTTCCGCAGTTGCGGAAGGGTCATTTTGTCTCCGACTGAACGCCGCGGTGTCGCTGTGCTGCTTCTTTCACTTTTTGTATTTTCCCCGCCGTTTTTTGTTCTGTTTCTTTCTGCATTGCTGTACTCCTTGGGTATGACCGTTGGGAACGGCCGCGTTTGGCCTCGAGACAGTCCTTATGTTGGTCGAAGGGAATAAGCGCGAAGTAGGTAGGAAGCACCGGTCGTGTACTGAGAGTTTGGCAATGTTTCTTGCGCGCTAGGCTTGTGGCGACACGGTGTCTGTACAGGACTCGGCAATGCTGCCCCAGTGGTACAGCGCGTTACACGAGCGGCGGGTCGTATATATGTATATACACGTAGGCAGTCTCGATGACTCTCCAAAGGTAATGTAACTCGCCGTCTAGTATTGCGTGGGTAAGCGCGTGGTTATGGTGTAGCCATATGTTCCCATCAACGGCAGCAAATGGGGATAACAACTTCAATGTAAAGAATACTGACGGATAGGTAAAGTTAGAACAGCTAATTTAAAATTAATCCGTAGGTCTCTTTCTCTCTTTCTTTCTCTCCCTCTCTCTCAGACATTAATGGCATGGGTTGTGTCGCCAGTCTGGGTGCGTGATCTTGTCCACTTTCCTTCCTAACATGAAAAAAAAAAAACTTGGACGCGTATCTGCTCCTCTAATTGCAAATGTCGACGAAGTAAATGCCTCCCTTCGCTTTCCCGCTCACCTCTCGCGCTGTTCCTCTTCCGTCGCGCTCCTACAATGGTAAACACGCTAGAGGTTTGCTGAAGTAAATTTAAATTTACCGCGTTCCACTGCTCCTAGCCCGGTGCCTCGATTCCAGCGCTGCCGTACGGCGGAGGCGCGCGTGAATCGAGGCGCCCTACTTCAACGTTTATAGAACCACGTTACCCTACTCCACGTGCGTTCCATTCGGAACGTGGAACCTATCTAGTGGAACCTTTCATAAGTGTTGCGGTTTAATTTTTTAAAATGCCGCCAGAGGCTATAGTGGCGCGGGCGAGAGCAGGCGACGGAGTGATTTTTTTTTTTTTCAGCGGATGTTGCATTTCATTAGCTGTCGCAAAATCAAGCATCCATGAAATTTGTTATAAAATAACACTGCAAATGTCACTTATCTATTGATTTTCTGCATCATATTGGCGAATGAATTGTTCTTGTTCAACAATGTTGACAAGTATGAACATTGCCTCCGGACTTGGACGTTTACATTTGGCTGTGGGTTGTGGTCTCTCTACCTCGCAATATGCATAACGCTAGCTTTGCACAAGGCAGGCATTCATGCACACCGCGAGGAACCACCGTGGGTTCGAGCTAGTTGAGCACGCTCACGATACTGAAACGCCGTCGCGCCAAATCAACACCGCCTCTGTTGGGCAGGTGGAGAAAGGGGCGACAAAGGAATATGCCCAGGGTACGGAGGGAAGACGTTTATTTTATACTAACATTCTAGTCACATATTTTACAGACCCAATTACACAATTTACAGTACAGGTACGTACTTCCCGTTAGGTGAAAGGGGCGATGGGGCGCCACGCGCAAGTGCGCACGTTTCGTCGGCGCAGAGCCAGTGGGCTCTTCTGTCAGGGTAAATTCCGGGGTGCTCGCACGTTGTGCGCGCGCGCATCGCCGTGCTGGCCGGATCGGCTCGCAGCAGCGAGGGAGACGGGGCCCATTCGCTCACAGGCGCGTACCGCACGGCGTGTTCGTCGAGTGGTAGGTACGGCCTTACTATATGCAAGCGTAGGGACAACAGGAGCAGCCTTAGGCACGGGCCGCAGCCGGAAGGGCTGGTGGGCTTTCGCCGGCGCCACAGAGTGGCAGCCGGCTGGTAAAGAAAGCGTCACATACCTTCGGCCAACGCCTTCGGCGTCCTGGAAGCGTCTCCCCGAACGGACCCCCGCGCAGGGCGCGCGTTCGCGTCCAAGCGAGAGTCGGGTTCGGGCCTCGTTCAAACGGACCAATGAGGTGAGGTTAGCTCCGCTACCAGGGCGGAGCGCCCGCTGCGTGACAGTGTTTTATCGCCGCAACGGTCTCTGCAGGCTTCACCTCACGCAAGAGTTTGAGAGACGGCTCGGCTCTACGCAGTGGCGCCAAGACGAGCCGGAATTTTCGGGGAGAGAGGGGAAAGGCGCCGCGCGACGCCACAAACCCAGTGATCGCGCAATGGCTTGGGCGTCAGGATCCCCACAGGGTATATAAACCTGTTGGGCAGCTTCTGTTTCACTTTGGCCGGCTGGCTGAATTGGGTCACAGACAGACAGACAGACAGACAGACAGACCACAATTTTCCCGTTCAAGTAGCCCAAGGAAGACTGTCTTGTTTAAAAGTGGTTCCCTTCATAACACTCAGATTACTTCCCTATGCTTTCCTCGCCGTTGTAGACTGCTGGCTTTCGTAACCAGCGCTGCTACTGATAACGCGCTAGACGTGCAACGTTAGCCGCCTAATTATCTCATTGACGATACGTCGCGCGTTAATTTATAAATCGTACGTATGTTACGCATCACTCGTCATGTGGACGTGCTTCAAGGGCGCTCGCAAGGTTCCCCAGTGAGAGAGAAGGAGGTGGAATAGCTTTGTCAGAGGGGGCATGAACGCCCTGGTGGAGAAGGACGTAAAAAAATTACACATGCACCGTTTTATTCTGAAAACCGTTTTCAATGCTGCGGGGTGCATGCATATTGTCGCCGTTTCGGCACCGCAGACGGTAATGAAACTTTGGAAGACGCCAGAGAGAGCGACACCACTCCAGTGGGAGGAACCAATAACTTAATTTATTGTGATTGGGCTGCCGTTTAATGAGCGAGCTAGTGGCAGCCCGTGTTGCCAGACTGTTAAGAAAAAAAAACTAGCAGTGGCTTAGCTCGGTTATTCCAGGATATACGTAGCGTGAGGTAAGGTTCACCTGGTTATTCTTAACGTTCCTGGTTGTCTAGGATTAGCTTGATTATCATGCTTGCTGCTGCTTCAATGACACACACACACACATGGTATACGCATTGTGTGGCACATGTATATTTATCAAGCGGCTCCGGCGCAGCGTCACCAATCGCCCCAGAGCTAAGCTGGTTCCATAGGCGCACGCCGGTGTTGCCGCGACGCACGAGCCGTCGGTTCCACACCCGGCCACCCCTGGCATGATCATCAAGTGGACCGGCCCACCACGTGGGAAACGGAGGTCGGCGAAGACGCTGGGCACGTGGGGTGTGTGAGAGACGCCGGGCAGCGAGCAACGTTCTGTGCACCGTGTGACGTCACTGCTCCTCGCGCATGCGCAGCACGGCTCTCCAGGAGCCACGCGCAACTGCTCAACCTCGGCCAGTGTAGCTCACGCCGCTACAAAAGAAGTTGAACTTGGGGGTTTCTACGGGCGAGAAGAAGGCCGCACGTTTTCCGCTAGGCACGCCAATCTGTGTGCGCGTGTGAGTGGGGAGGGGGCGCGATACATGTGTGCCACGAGCTGCCTCCAGATCCCCGCTAAGGAGAGTGTCTATATATAGACGAGAAAAAGGCTTATGAGCTAGCCCGTGGCTCGGAACCCCTGCTTGATTTACAGGGCGCGCCGGCGGCCTGCGCACAGCCACACATGGTCTATCCTGCTCTCCATCCTCTCCTCCTCTTCCTTCGTCTCTTTCCCGCTATGTGGGGCGTGTGATACGTCGTGTGCCTCTTCTTCCTGCTGCGAATGTTTGCCGCTTCTTTCTTTTCTCGTGTTCCCGGAGATACGCTGGCGTGCCCGCGGCTTGTTTCCTTAAGAGGGCCACGCAGAGAAGCGTTGAGTCTCCCTGATGTGCCGATGGTGGGGGGAGGGGGGGGGGGGGTCACCCTTGCAGGCTCTCTGTTTATACGGAGTCCAGACAGCGTTTCGGAGCCTGAGCCAGCGAAACACTGGCACGCCCGTCGAACACGGCTGATAGAGACGCAAGAAGAAGAAAATAAGAAGGCGACGCGGAGAAAAGAGAGGACAAAAGATGGCGTCAGTGTTGTTCCTGCTTCTCGCGTAGGCATGGGACCCGGGCTGGCTTGGCTAACGGGAACGTGGAGACGAAGAGAAAATACCGAGGACACGTTCTTTGTTTTGTGATCGTTTGGCACCGGAGTTGCGATCGCAGCGGGGAGGGAATGAGGGACGGAAGCGGTTGTCCGAATCTATTGCCAAAGCCCCTTGGAAACTATGAGTCCCATATGGCCATGGCGTTTGCAGCCGCAGCAACGGTCGTAGTATCTCGATGCTAGTGTCTAGGTGTACTGATGCCTAATAAAAATATAGCGGAAGGCTGCTGCCTAGAAGTTTCATGCTCTGCAAACTGCCACGCGACTGTCTGTGCGTTTTCGTGTGCGTATTCCCTAGCTGTTGTTATATATATATATACCCTTCCTTGATGCGGGCGTTGTGAGAAGTTGTCTTAAGTGCCTTTAGCGGGAGTTTTTGAAGGTTGTGTAGAAAAATAGCACCGAAACACAGTGTCGCCGCGTATCACAGTCACAGGGGCTCTTCTGAAGTCCAGGTTCACTTTTCATTCTCAATCAATCAATCAATCAATCAATCAATCAATCAATCAATCAATCAATCAATCATAAATAAATAAATAAATAAATAAATAAATAAATAAATAAATAAATAAATAAATAAATAAATCACATTCGTACAGATGGGAAATTCTGCGTCGCCGTAGCCCTGTAGCACTTTATTGCGCTGGCCACTAGTAATCGCTTTCATGCAACAATGCTCCTCCTCGATTTACCAGTCCTGGACGATCCGCGGGCAGTCCGAGGACCGCCCTCAGACTGGAAGCCCCATAGGAATACATGGGAAAATCGAGCGCCGTATCGCGCCTCGGGCAGCCCGCGAACGATTCGGGACTGATAATTGAAGAGGCCCAATGTACCCAGGAAGATGGGGCTATTTCTCGCCCGTAAACGAGAGCGCTTTTAGATGCAAAGCATCTCTTGCTCGGGGCTATGTCCGGCGTCCGTCTGTTGTCCGCACCTCTCCCTCTACACTATAAGAAAAAGAAATAGTTAGCGGCGCCCGGTTTCGATCCCACGACACTCTGGCCGCAACGAGAGGTACGCGGCGCTCTTCCCACTGCGCTACAAAACCGAGACAGGAGCAAGTGCTACGAACGCGCCTTATGTCCTTGACTCAAATCAACTACGTCAAGAAGCTACTGATACAACGAAGGCACGCGAAGCTGAACGTCAACGGAAACGACGAACTGAAAACTTTAGAGGAGGGTGTTAGCGTCTCTTGCTCGGGGAATGTCCCGCGTCCGTGCCCCGTCCGCAGCGCCTCTGATGATGATTGTGGCAGGATGCCCCTAGGAACTGGCCAACCAAAGAATCCATCACGAGATAGCTTCGCGTTCAACCGCCGTCGTCATCTTCCCGTAGGACCGCTGAAGAAGAAGAAGGAGAAGAAGACAAAGCTGTGAAGACGAGAGCGTGTACGTTGCTCTCAGCCGGTGCACCAAGGTCAACAACCTTTACCTCACCAACGCTGACGGAGACTACCGATTCTACCACAGAGACGACAACATCGACAAGAACATGATGGACGAGTTTCGGCGCCTCGAGCACCACCGCCTACTCACCGCAACACAACAGTACTTGCGTGCCTTTGCCACCGGTGTGGACCCGGACGTGGAATTCCCTCTGGCGCTACTAAACACCAGATCACTCAACATAACGGCAACACGCCAGCTGCGCGATAAGCGCGCATGCGCGTCTCCTCTCTCATCTCCCCCTCTCCACTCCATATATAATTAACCCGGTCCGCGCGCCGCTTCCTCAGTTGCTGCTTCGGTTGAGACACGCTGCACCGTCCGATGAGCTGAATGGACGCCAACTATTCTGCTTTGCATCACCACATAGTTCCCTTCGGTGAGATGGTGTAATTTTTCGCAGAACAGCAGTATAGTAGTGGGCGGATTGCCGTCTTCACTAAGCTCGAATTCTGCTGCCGGGCACTCATTTATTACATGTAGCTTGCACGGACGCTTTGCTGCGTTAAAAGGACCCTGCAACACTTTCTTCAACTTTTTTTAAATCTGAAAGGCTTGCAGAACGTAGTCATACAGTGCTTGGATTAGGGTGTTGCAAAGTACTTCAGCTAAAAATTACTACTATATTGCCGCATGGCGGTTATTAGAGAAATGAGCTAACCGAGAAATGAGCTGTCCAGAGACTCGACTTGCAAAGGGCGCAATCCCCCCAAAGTGGGCATGTGCCGTGGTTGTGCGGCAGCCTAGCTATCCGTCGAGGGAGAAGACGCTCTGGTGGACTTGCGTGTGCACGAGCTGAAAGACCTAGCTGCCTGTCTGTATGTGCCTTGCTAATTATCGGCTAATAGAGAATTATTCGTTTATTACTTGTCAATATGCGTTTTCCCTGCTCCGCAACAATATGCCCATCAGATAACATAGAAACTTGCTCAAAAGATTTTTCTCTCTATCCCGGTCTTGTCGTTCTTCGAACGCTGGAATTACGTCATTACAGCGGTGTAGCGGCTGTCTGTTGGGCGGCTTAATTGACAGTTGCAGCCGGATCTGTTGCGCTGAGCAAACCACGCAGTGCCGCTCCGTTCTGGCGACAAATACACCTTTCGCAGTGCTTCCAGACGCGAAGGAAAGAGTGGAAGCGTTTATCGGAAGTGTTGCAGAGTCCCTTTAAATCATAATGGGCGTGGTGTTGAGGTCTTATTTTGGTACATGTACGTTTAATAGTGCGCTTATTAAAAAATAACACACACACACAGTCAAGTTCGGGGATCGTAAGATCGTCCGGCCGTCGAGACGTGCGCACCCGGCTTCCACCGTGTGTCGGGCCGCCAGAATTCTAGGTCCGGCCCTTCACCTCCTGGAACACGGCTGAGCCGCTACGTGGGTGGCCGGTACGAACTAGCGCGTTAATTATCACGACGTCGGCCAGAAAATGCTAGCCGTATACATATGCCCGCGCCAACAGTGCTGATCCAAGACGTGTAGATAGTACGCTCTCTAGCCTCCATACTCTCCGGTCGCGCGAATAGCGCGACAATAATAAGAGGAACGGCAGCAGCTGCGGTCTATGGCCATAGCGTTGCGTGCGCATATCTTCCTTGCGACGACGCCGGTGCTCTTGCCCGCGGCGTTGTCAGCGCCAGAAGGCGCTGACACGGCGGAATAATGCTCCTCCCTGCAGTGCGGCCAAAGTACCCGGGATCTCTCGGCGGCGCTTTGCTTTTCTTTTCTCCTGTACGCGGGTCCTTTCTCTCCCGGCGGTGCCTCCTTGCCGTATACGACGATGACAAGGAGGCAGCGCGAGTGTCACCAACTTCTGTCGCTCGCTCGTTGGCGCCGCGAACGCCGTGCAAGCGGTGAGCGTGGCCCAAAGCCGGCTCTGTAATGGCGTGGTGTCGGCGGCCGTGGTACTTTCGTCGGGTGGCTACGACGTGCCCGTACGTACGTGTGTTTGTGTGTTTTTTTTTTTTGCAATCTTCCGTGTGCTTTTTTTTGTGGTTTGTGTGTTTTCTGTGAGGGGGGGGGGGTAGTTTAGTGTGTGGGTGCCTGGTTATGGCAGACTCGTACATATTTTATTATTTGTTGCTTATTTGTACATAGGCAGACTGCGGAAGAATAAGTTCGTGGATTGTGTGCCGTTTAGGGTGAAAGTAGTTTGGTGTGTGTCGCTTGGTTATGACTAGCTCGTTCAATTTGCCAGGAATAAAGCGTCTCTCTCTCTCTCTCTCTCTCTCTCTCTCTCTCTCTCTCTCTCTCTCTCTCTCTCTCTCTCTCTCTCTCTCTCTCTCTCTCTCTCTCTCTCTCTCTCTCTCTCTCTCTCTCTCTCTCTCTCTCATTTGTATTATTTGTTGACCGAACACAGGCATATTGCGCACTGTTTTAAAGTAAGCTTGTTTCGTTGAGGATACGATGATGGGGGACGCATTGGCTTCCTTGTTCTTGCTCTGGTGTCCTAACTCTTGGAATTAACCAGTGTAGTCCTCATCCTGAGTATCGTAATTACTTTAACGCGAAAGGTAAAGTCATTCTACAAAACTTTGACTGACTGGAGGCTTACCGCATATGCGCTTCAAGTAATCAAACAAAGCTGCTGCCCCCCCCCCCCCCCCCTTCCCCGGTGCTTTTTTCTGCGGTTCCAACTTCTTTTACGGCAGAAACAACTTTGTGTCACCGTTGTGAAATGTATATCCCGAAAGAATTTGGCATGAAAGATAGTCACCCACTCCTTATGACTGAGCGCCGAATGTGTTTGTTTTTATTTTTTGTAAATGTTTGCTCTAAAGTGTCTTCTAAAATCTACATCATTGTCGGCGACTTCCTTGTTTCCGGTACAGCTTTCCGGCTCATCGCCGTTCTTTCAGGAGTGATTACTCTGGGGTTATTCATCCTAGAGCAATGAATTTTCGCCCAGCTAATATGGAGGGCGAAAGCTTTGTGTGTGCATAGTTTCGGCATAAGAACGCTGCCTTAGCAGCTTCCAAAGTCATCGAAACTACTCCGTTGAAATGTATGGACAGAACCCTTAAACAACGAATTACACACACCGTTTTGTAATATATCTGCAATGCATTTCTACAGTGTTTATATCCAAGTCAACTGTTTGCTGTTTATATCCAAGTGTTACATTCAAGCCCAGTGTTTATATCCAAGCCGGATATCACGTTTATGCTACGGTTTTACTGTAGGTTCCTGATCGTTTGGGTTTTTGAGCTGCAGGAAAGCTGTCACAAGCAATTCTTGACATTTCTCGACGCAGCGCTGAGTATTCTGCCTTTCCTTGAGTCTCACCGTGACCGAAGACGGGTTCCGGGTAAGCAACAAAGCGTGGCCCTGTGTACTCGAAGAACGGAAGGATGTAGGCGGAGTCGAGCAGCGAACACTCGAGGTGCCGTGCCTGCAGAGCGTGTGTGCGTACCCGCATAGCGCGACATGCGGGCCGCTTTCACCGTGCGGGAGACAGCCGGGGTGGCGGCATCTTTAGCCTCGTTTATCGTTGCGCGGGTCTTTTGAATCGTTCGTTTCCTCGTTCCCGAACGCGTGGGAACCGTTCCAGCGCGACCGCTCGCCGCCGGCTGCCGAAGGGAAGCCTGCGTGGTCAGCGCTTGCGGCGGGACCCACCGCTGAAATGCGTCGAGGAAGCGCCTCGCTTTTCTCGCCCGCGTAACGGAAACAGGAAATAATAATACTAGCAATGTGGATAAAGTTTCGATCGAGGAGGCGGTTTACAACACGAATAAAACAATCCCGAGGCAGAGAGCTGCGGGACAGCGATCTGGGGTGACAAAACGGACCGTACACGTGACATGAGAAAGGCACCCCCAGTATTATAAGTTACGTAAGCCCTGCTTACCCCAGCCCTTAAGCCTCTCACGCGCATGCGTGAACTTAAGTGATGAAAGTTTAAGTTTAGCGCAGTTTTTGTTTCAATCTCATATTATCGGTTTTTTTCTTTCGTTTTCGCCTTTAATACTGTGTAAGAGGGAGGTCAAAGGATTCGCCTGATGGTCAATTTGCCGATGTCGACACTCCTGTTTGATTTCACGGAAGTGCAGCCTTTTCTTTAATGGCAATATTACGTTGTAGTAGCATTACTTTTAATGCGCAAAGGAGGACCCGTGGTTCAAATTGGAGGAATTGGTGATTAGGAAAGCAGGAACGAGGGAATAAAGT
This sequence comes from Haemaphysalis longicornis, assembly GCF_048455015.1. Taxonomy (NCBI): domain Eukaryota; kingdom Metazoa; phylum Arthropoda; class Arachnida; order Ixodida; family Ixodidae; genus Haemaphysalis; species Haemaphysalis longicornis. The sequence goes on from NW_027526460.1 coordinate 49,581,357, forward strand.
ATAAGCTTCGGATGGAGAATTGCGTGGGCGCTCTGAAGATATCTTTCTGCAGTCTTGGTTCAATCTTGGAAGTGCCATTGAGTGGTACAGTGTATATCTAGCATTCACAGTACTCGTGCTAGGCCGATTCTAAGCTAATAAATGGTTGTTTTGTGAAATGTGTCCGGATCCTGTTGATGAGGGTCTGTGTTGTAAAGATTTCTGCGTTCGTTAGAGGGTGGGTGAATTACCGATAAAAGGCAACACTGGAACAAATCCAATTGAGATGGTGGCGTAGGGCAGGTGTACAGGTATGGTGATAGGGTGATATTTTCTCCCCATATTTAAATCGGTACCCTTTCGTGACTTCGGTCTCGCAGTTAGCAGAGAAACAAGCGAACAAACAAGCAATTAACGCTCTAGTTAGCAATACATTTGGGGCGAACGTTTTTTGTGTTGACTGTGTTTTAACAGTACCGAGATGGGCCGGTTCTGGCACTTTTAGGGGCGAAGCCCCTTAAGGACTCAGGCTGTCGGCGCCTGATGTCGTCGTCGTCGTAACCGTCGTCTGATGTAGTCACGTTACTAAAACACCGGGAAGCTCGCTTACGCCTCGCGCTGGAACGTAACGCGTACTAAAAAAAAAAACACCGGGACACTCGTTTACGCCTCGCGCTGGAACGCTTCGTAACGCGTACTAGAAAAACACCGGGACACTCGTTTACGCCTCGCGCTAGAAAACTTCGTGCTTCAAAGACACGTGCGAGACATTTACGGCAAAGCTGTATACTTCTACCCCCAAACGGTTGTATCTCCGTGGGCACAAACACCAAGGCGCCAAGAATACACATATACACTGCATGCTTCGCCCCTCCCCAGGTTTCACGTTAGTGGAGATAGCCCGGGATTTTTATTAATATGGGAAGGTCAATGAGCCATCCCTTTTCTAATTAGTTCATGCATACAGCTTGGCCTGGAACGTCTCTTAGTATTCAAACTATTCATCATTGCAAGGAAAGTTGGCCTTCGTCTTTTTTTAGGTGGTTGGGGGGAAGGAGCGGGCACTAATGCGCCCTCCGTACAGAGCGACTAAATTCGCGAATAGGCTTCGTCGTTCTTTTTCTCTTTATTTCGGTTCACTCGCTGGCGTAGCAGTGACATCGCGCTGTCGACTAGCGCTACACAGCTTGACACTTTTCTCCTCCTAACGGGACTCGGTCGGTCCCATTCGGGGAGCGGGAGACGCTTAATTAGCGTGTTGTTCCGCGCACACTCCGCGGGAAAGTCCGCTAATGAAGTTTGAAAAGCTAATTACACTTCTCGAAGCCACTTCGCCAGGGCCGCGGCGGCTTCGTTTCGTTCGAGTCGAGGGAGAGAAGCAAATTACACCACGCGGGAAAAAAATAAAAAGTCGAGCGCTTCTTCGACGTCGAGTCAAAAGGGAACGCGCGGGTGGATTAATGCAAATGAACTCGGACATTAGCGGGCTGCAGTTCGAAGCAAGGGCCCGGCCATGTTCGAAACGCGGGTGGTCGTGCACTCTGTGTCTGCGCCGTGCGAGTCAATTTTAAGGCCCCCGCTAATTACCGAGTCCGACATCGGCGACGTTCGTTGCGGGCCGAAGCGGGGAGGCGGCGTGATGGGACGCGTAAGACGCCAAGAGAACAGCGGTGCCGAGCACTTTGCAGATCTCGCGTCGGATCTGACAACGTCCCGAGCAACAGCGGTGGCTTGCGATGTAATCCGCGACATATTCTCCAGCACCGTCGACTTCGCGCACCCAAATGGGGGAACGAAGTCGACGTTCGAAGGGTCCGCTTTTTACGTCAGCGTCATAGCTTCACACGTCTTCTCAAAAACGTCCAACCCCCATTCATGCGGCATACGCGAGAAAAAAGAAAGTAGAAGACAAATAAGAAGAATAAAGGTAATTTTTCTCGCTGCTTTGTTAACCCTTGCAGAGTGCTCCGAAATCGAAACAAACATAAATCAGCCGTTGGGTTACCGCTACTATACGAATATAGTTTTCGTCGCTATCTCCGTCACTAGGGCACGTATTTTATTATCTGTTTTGGCTTTCTACGGGCACCTACGCGCTGGTAACGCTCGTAAGTGTTCGTATGTAAGCTGAACATTCCTTGAGCAACATTGTAATTAGGTAAGAGCTATTAAACATGTAATTCATTCTATTTTATAAATAAGATGTCACCATCTCGTCACGTTCACAACTGCAAGTGCGTAAAAAGAAAAAAAAACCTACGGAGACTCCTTCGTGGGCATTATCAAATGAAGGTTAAGCTGCCCTGCTACAGTTAAAAAGCGGGCCATCTCCACTAACGTGAAACAGGGCGAGGCGCAATTCCCGCGCCTCGCTCTAAAGGCTCGTCCTCTGTGATCAACGAAGCGCCGGCACCAGGTAAGTATGCCTTTTCTTGCTTCGACCGACCACCCGACCCGATAAGGCCTGGCGTCGAGAGCCGGTGGGTACTTGAATGTAACATAAATTATAATCCGTCTACAAACAGCTTGACGACTGCTGAAGCGGACAGGGAGCTTTCCACAAATCTTTAAATCACGTTAGTTTATTGTGAACCGGTTGTATTCGTTATACACTTTCCTTTTAGCACGCGTGACGTTTTAGCGCGAGGCGTTGAAAACGACTGTCCAGGAGTTTCAGTACAGTGACCACACGAGACGACGACAGGAGACGCCGACAGCCCGAGCCCTTAAGGTGCTTCGCCCCTAAAAAATATTCACAATGTTTTGCCTGATTGCGTGACTCGGACTGACGCTTTAAATTTGCACACAAAACAAGTGCATGGAAGTATGTTCGCGGAGGTTGTTCTGAACCGCAGTTACAACGTGGAAGTGAGAGCATGACGCAGCATGATTCAGTTTAGGTAAGGAGCATCGGGCCGCGCAGGTGCTTTATCGCCGCATAGACTGTCTGCGCGTTATCCCAATATGGATGACATCTCCGGGTCATTTTAAATGGAGTTAAGCGAAGCGGTGGTGCTTTAGCACTGATTTCAATTGTGTACTTTTCATACGAGCTGTTTCGAGGTTGTCGATTGATGCTCAATTAGATGAGTCCCAATGGTATTGGGATAAGCCTCACTTGCTTCACGCGACTGCCGGAAGGCTCGTTGTCGATTGTACACACCAGAATGGTAGGCTTCAGAATGGTGAAGTGGGCACCACTTCAAAGTCGACTTCACTAGTGCACACATGCATTGCTGGGAAGCCATATTTTTAGGCTTTGTAAAAGCAATTTGATATTGAAATGTGATAGCTCAAGGGCCTTTTAGTAAACGCCTCCGTATGACCTATTTTATCCATGTATAGCCTGATTAAAGTAGACTTCACTAGTATACACGAAGGTGTTGCTGCGAAGACATCTTAAGGTCAATATAAGAAGTCTGATAGCCCAGTATGAAGTCCCTAGGGCCTTTAATTTGTAGCATCTTCATATGCGTCCAACACGTGACACATCAAGCTTTACAGACGGGCACACGGTTTTCCCTTCAAAGTGCACATAGATATAGAAATGCGCACTGCAAAAATTCATGGTTTGTCGATCAATAACGCTTGCTTTTTTCGTGAACCGCGTTGGGCTTTTCTTCATCAAAGAGTTTCCCAAAACGACACAAAGGCAAACGTACCCGCATTTTCACGCTAATCACGTCCAGCGTGCAAAAGCTGAAAACGTATAGATAGAACCGAACCGGCACAGATAATTCGCATCCCACTCTTCCGAAGAAGGGAGGCGCTGCAGTCGCCGACTGGACCAGCCGCGATCGCATGAGCTCTGCGGAAACTTCTATCTCCAGCCGGTCCACCGTCCTGTGTACAGCGCCCGTGCGTTCCACCACACGCCACTCATTGCGTGGAACATCTTGACACCACGTTTGCGCCCCAACTTGCCCTGTGAGTGATCTTATCACCATCTCCATCCTGACCACTCGACCACGCCCAACTCTGCCGAGGAGCGCATCATTTCGGCCGGCCCGCCTCCCCTAGCGGCGGCGTCGCCAAACGATTGCGCAACGGCGGCGCACTCCGCTCCGCACACCAACATGAGTGCGCCCACGTCGCCCACGCTCCCTGGGCTGGCGGGCGTTTCAAACACTCCTCCGACGCCGCTCCTACCTGCAGCCCCTGCAATGGCCAACAACCAACCGCCCCAAGCCGACAACACCTCCGTCCTCGTCACTCCTGCCGGGGTGCAATGCATGGTGGAAGGCGACGAGATCGACCCAGACATCATGCAAGAGCCAGGCTGGCGCACTATCCGCGCCCGCATTTCCGCGGCGGCCTCTAAAGGGTCGCCACCATCTACTAAAAGCACCGAACCAGAGCGCAAGCCGAAGCGTCAACAGAACACCAAGAAGAAACCAACCATCCCGCGTGAAGACCCCCTCCCCCCCGACGACTACAAAATCGTCATGCGCCCGCAAGGCGGCCTTGACCTGAGCAAGGTAAACGCCGCTCTCCTTGCCGACGCCATATCCATACAAGCTCAGCTCACCAACAACCCAGAAGACCAAATCCGCGTCAACATCCGATCTAATTTCATCGTGGCCAGCACCCCATTTGAATCCCGTGCGCAACAATACCTCCAACTTGCCTTCCTGCAATGGCATAGCACTACCTACCCACTCCAGAACCATATACCACCACCGAGCACAACAACCTCTGGAGCCATCTTCCAAATCCCCCAAGAAGATCCTGAGCCTCTCATCATGGAGAGCCTCACTCGCCACAATCCAACCATCACCGTTCTCGACGCCCGCCGCATGAAGGGCACTGACGCCGTCCAAGTCCTCTTTCTTGGCCCTCACGTGCCCTTCTGGGTGCGCTACCGTGCCGTCACATTGCGGTGCTACCCGTACAAGCACAAGACCGAAGTCTGCATGGCCTGCTGGTCAGCCGGCCACCGCAGAGATGTCTGTCCCAACCCCTCTCCTCGCCCTCACTGCGCCATCTGCGGAGTCATGGACCCTGCCCCCAATCACCCATGTCGCCCCACCTGCATCATCTGTGGCGAGGGCCACCTCACCGGAGAAAGTGGCTGCCCCAAGCGCTTTCAACCTCGCCGCCCACCGCTGAAGACCCCCACCGCCCTCACCACCACCCCACCTCAGACCGGACCAGGCCACCCACCCATATCGCAAACTACCAATAGACGGACCTACAGCAAAGTCGTCCAGGGTCAGGTGAGCGCAGCGCTGCTCCCCACCCCACCCCCACCTCCCCCCGACACAAACTGGCAGACCGAGATGAGGCAAATGCGGCAGGAAATGCAACAGCTTCGCCAAACAGTCACTCTCCTACGCGCTGAGAACGAGCGTCTTGCCTCTGAGAATAGACTGCTCAAACAACAACTTCATCACCCCACACCCCCGCCCCCGCCACTTTCCTCAGACCCCCAGGCCCCCACTCCGTCCCCTGCAAAGAGACGAGCACTCCCCCCGAATCCCGGCTCGCACTCACCCTCATCCCAACCCACTTCCTCTGACATCACCTCCCTTCGCTCGGAAATAGAATCGGCTTTCAACTCTCACCGCCAGTACACCGAAGCCAAAATCCAAACTCTGCAGACCACCGTACATGACCTTCACCAAGAATTTCTCCAATGGATGCAAATGACCGCACCACAAATGGTTCCACTCCCACCCACCCCATCCCCTTCTTCCGAACATGAACCAGACCTCTAACCCCTTTCACATCTGGCAATGGAATTGTCGAGGCTTCCGCACCAAGCGGGCACACCTACAGGCCCACATTGCCAACACGGAACACCCTCCTGCCCTAATTGCTCTCCAGGAAACCAATCATACTGCAAAACTCAAAGACTACGCCACCTACTCTCCCACTGAATTCCCCCAAATCGCCACACTTGTGCAACGCAACCTCGCAGCACAGCACACCACTTTTACGTCCCCCATCCCTCACCTCCTCACCACCCTCATTCTCCCCAAAACTGCTCCCAGTACGCTCTATGTCCTCAACATATACAGCCCCCCCAAAACAAAACACATATCCTTTAAATACCTCTTCCGCCAAGCTATCCTTGCAGCCAAACGGAACCCCCTAATCATCATGGGCGATTTCAATGCCCCACACACCGAATGGGGCTATCCCCTCTCCACCCGCAAAGGTCGCCTTCTGTCGGACTTGGCCCGCACCCTTAATCTTACCCTCCGCACTGACCCCTCCCTCCCTACTCGCATAGGCAACAGTGTCCAGCGCGACACCACCCCTGACTTGACCTTCAGTGTCAACCTTCCTACACTCACCACTGCCCCCACCCCCCACACATTAGGTAGCGATCACTTCCTTATCGAAACGCAACTCCCTGTCAAAGGCACACCTCAAACCCCCCGCCACCCTCCCCCTACACACACTGATTGGGATCTCTTCCGCACGGCATGCCCTCTTCCTCCCACCAATTCCTCCGACGAGGAACTCATGGACTGGACAACACAACTTCTTACTGCCAAGGAAACGGCAACAAAAATTCTCGACCCCACACCCCCCTCCGAATACGTCGACACCCACCTCCGCAATCTCTGGGAAGCCTACACCAGTCTTGAACGCCGTTGGCGGAAACACAAACACCGCCGAAACCTCAAACTAAAGCTCATCACCCTTCGCAACAAAATCGAAGCTCACGCGGCCACACTGTCTCGAAATCACTGGAATAACACCTGTGATGACATGCGTGGCCAACTCTCCACCAAGAAAACTTGGTGTATACTCCGCTCTCTACTAGACCCCGCTACCAGCAAAACCCAATCCCGCCACCGCACCACTCAAATCATCCATGAATCCAAATTATCCCCCGACGCCCTCTGTGCCTCCCTCAAGGATCTATACATACCACCCCCCTCCCCTCATTCCACCGAGTCCCCCAACTACACTGGCGCTCCCAACTCACAGCTCGACGCCCCTATCACATACTCCGAACTCCATACCGCAGTCCAAGCACTCCGACGCAACACTGCGCCGGGTCCTGATCAAATCACTAACACTCTTCTCCGCCACCTTACCGAAGACGCCATCGAACGTCTCGTACAACTATTCAACCACCATTGGGAACACCACACCATTCCACCTGCCTGGAAACATTCCAATATCACACTTATACCTAAGCCTGGCAAACCCCCATCCATTCACAACCTCCGCCCCATTTCCCTTACATCCTGCCTGGGCAAGCTCTTCGAACACGTTCTCCAAACCAGAATGAACTCATACCTAGAGAGTACGCAGGCCTATCCACCTAACATGCTTGGCTTCCGCGAGAACCTCTCCACCCAAGACGCTCTCCTTCAACTACACCACGACTTCCACCTTTACCCACCCCAACGAGATCACACTTCCCTCCTCTCCCTTGATCTCCAAAAGGCTTTCGACAACATATCACACCACAGCATCTTAGAAGCCATCTCACGCCACAACTTAGGCACCCATTTCTACCACTATGTATACAACTTCCTGTCTGCCCGCACCGCCACCATACGCCTCGGACACACACAATCAGCTCCTTTCACCATGCCAAACAGAGGCACCCCGCAAGGTGCCGTTCTATCCCCCATGCTTTTTAATCTAACACTCATACCCCTTGCCCGCACCCTCCTCACCATTCCCACTCTCCGCAGCACGCTTTATGCAGATGACATTAACATCTGGGTGCACTCCGGCTCCGACTACCATATTGAGACAACTCTGCAACTTGGCCTCAACACAGTTCTCCACCACATCGAGCCCCTCGCTCTTAGCTGCTCTCCCCAAAAATCCGCCCTTCTCATATTTACCCCACCCCACTCCAAACCACCACCGAGCCCCCCTATACAGCTTTACATCCGCTCTACCCCAGTCCCCCACGTCTCGCAACTCCGCCTCCTGGGGCTTACTCTTACCCACAACCGCTCCCCAGTGCCCACCCTCCAATACATTAAACGCTACACCACACAGACCACACACCTCATCCGGCGTATCGCCAACAAACAGCACGGCCTCAATGAGCAGGATCGTCTACGGCTCGTGCACAGCTTTCTCATTAACCGTCTTATGTATCACCTCCCTTACCTTCGTCTCACACCCACCCAACTCAACACACTTGATGCCCTTTTGCGGAAAACCTATCGACATGCACTACTCCTTCCTCCCTACACATCCAATGACAAGCTCCTAGCCCTGGGCGTCCACAATACTATCAGAGAGCACCTAGACGCTCACCACACGTCCCAACTCACGCGGCTAGCCTCGTCTCCAACAGGGCACTACATCCTACAAGCTATTAACACTACGCCCCCCACACTCCCTACCCCTCCCACCCCCATACCAGCTCACATCCGCGCACACATTAAAATCCGCCCTCTCCCAAGACACATGCACCCCACATACCATGCAGCTCGCCGGCATGCCCGAGCAGTCGCGCACTCCCACAAATACCCCCCAGCGTCACACACCCTCTACACCGACGCCGCTCCGTACCCCGAACGCCCCGCGCACTGTGTTGCAGTCATCGGACATAACTCCCCTCACAGCACAGCCACTGCCACCATTCCAACCTCTAACATCACGACGGCGGAGGAGGCGGCTATTGCCCTCGCGCTTTCCCAGCGCCCCACCCCCCTTTACGTCCTCTCCGATTCGCAGACAGCCATCCGCCATTTTCTCCGGGGCAACATCTCCCCACAAGCCCTGAAAATTCTGACCACCCATCCCCCAACCGACACCGTGTGCCTGCTGTGGACTCCAGCCCACACAGGCGTAGGCGCTAATGAGGTGGCGAACGTACGTGCTCGTGAACTAGTAGACCGGGCCACCACTTCAACTACGCCTACACGCGGTGCCCCTTCCGGTAGCCCCGCCGGGCTCCTGCATTACAGCGACATCACCCTTCACTACCGCCTCCTCCGCCGCCAGTACCCTCCACCACATCCCCAACTCACCCTGGACGCAGCTCACTGCCTACGCGTCCTCCAGACCCACACCTTCCCTCACCGCACTCAGCTCATTCACACCCATCCACACCTTTTTGACTCCCCAACATGCCTTGCCTGCGGGGCCCTCGACACGCACTATCACTCCTTGTGCGAGTGCCCAGCAGACCCCTTTCCCCCCCTTCCTTCCCCCTCCCTCTGGGAGCAGGCGCTGCGCGACCCGGAGGCATCGAGTCAAGGCTTGGTGACCACCCGGGCCCTGGCGGTCGCGGCGGCCCTGTGGACCGCCCCCACCCCCCTCACCTGATCCCTGAGCATAAATAAAGTTGTTTCTCTCTCTCCGAAGAAAGCAAAGCGAGCGCCTAAGCCTGTAAAGGCAGCCCTCTAACGTATGGATAGTACGATACGTGCAAGCTCACAGAAGAAATACGTGACGGAGCTTTCTAGTTCGCTGCTCGCGACCTTCGGTGCCCCCGAGTTGGCAAGCCTTAGAGTTTTTGCCGATGTCCGAAAATTTACAGCCGAGGAAGCGAACCGTTTATACGGCCAGGGTGTGCACCCGTGTAGGCCTTACAGTTTAAATAACATCGTTAAAGTACGTCCGCTCATTCTGTCGGGCCGTGGCCGCGAACTCTCCCAAGCGCTTCGCTACTCAGGCAGTTGATCCTTTACGGTTCTGGAGGTCGAGGGGAAGCAGCCAGTTCTTGCGCAAAGTCGAGCCGCGATCTCGTAAACCAGAGCAACACGTGCGAAAGGAGAGGGAGAGAGAAAAAAAGAAAAAGTGGAGTTATATGCTTCCGCAGTTTCCCGGCAGCTTACGCGACCGCCTGCATGGGCCAGTTTCTCGTTTTCTTTTCGTTCCGTGTCTGCGGAGAAAATCCTCAACATTCGTCATCCCCACTTGGGTTGCCAGGAGTCCGTGACAGGCCGGCAGCACGCGGCTTTGGTTTGCCGTGCCGCGCAGTTTCGTGCAGTGCGAATGAGGCCGGCGTGCGTGGTGAAGTGGCGCAGCGTGCGCCTCCGCGACGAAACGTAGCTCCGCCGCATCCTTGCGGTCTTGCGAAACAATGACCCCACTCATTGTGCGTTAACCTTCCTAAGCGACAAACGAGTGGCGTTGCGTTGGGAGAGCAGTGCAATTAGAGACGAGGCGTTTGCTCAGGGTTTCAGCTTAATGCAGTGTTAGCCTTACCGCTGTCCGCAAAAGCAGCGTCCGGAAACCACGTGACCTTTCTCTCCGGAACTCAAACCTGCCTCAACGACTGCTGCACATAAATGAAGTTATTTAACGAGAAAAAGGCCGGAATATGGACAGAAATTAAACCCTTGGACGCAGGGAGAAAGGCACGTGACTTGACTATTACTTTACGCTGACGCCAAGTGGGACACGGAGTTTGGACTTTGATGTACTTTAAATACGAACGAAGCAGCGGCAAGAGGAGAAACAAAACACAAACAAAAAAAAAAAAAAGCGGCGCGCACCGCTCTTGCCTTTATAAAGAGTGCACAGGAACTATGAAACAGGGTTATCTGCAACACAACGCTGTGCACGGGGTTGGGCACTGCCTAGCGGACGATTAACTATATGGCGCAAACTGGACTAAGGCGCGTAATTTGAACCTGAGGCACAGAAGCGCATCGTATGCTATAGGAGTGGCGCCTGATGATATAGGAGTCTATATCATCAGGCGAGACTATAGTACTCTCACATATACACATAATAAGAACTGACTAGGTGTCCCCATATATTCTTGGCTATAGGTTGGCGAAAGCGCTTACCCAGCTGCAACCACAACGTAGGAGAGAATTCCCTTCGTATCAACTTGGACAATTAAAAGAAGCGACTTCGCGTCCTGATCTCATAAACTTATACTTATGGGATACTCTGAAACTTTTAAAGGCCTTTTTTTTCATGTGGGAGTAAAAACCAATGCTGTAACATTCGTTTGTGCACTTCAGTTCTGCCTCCTGCATAAGACTTACACACTCGTTATGGCAAAATGATAATACAACGGGCGTTGAAATCGGCTCCAAGTAAGGGGTAGGCGACAAGAAATCGACAAAGAAAAGCTTCTTCAGTTTACCAAGATACGCTTCTCATATAAAACCTTATCGCAGGAAAGCACGAGCATAAAAGGAGTAAACGGCAGGATGGGGAGCTTTCTATCGTTGCCTCCTCTGTTGTGTCGTGTCTCTTAGTGCTAAAAGGTTTTCCGGGTGCCAGCGCCAACTATCTCAAAAGCAAGTATTGTTGTCGCGTCTGCGGTGTTTGCTTCCTAGCCCTTGTAACACAGAAGTGTTCATAGCCGCCAGGTTCCAAGTATTCCCGTCTTCTTGTTTAACTACGCCACGCAGCTCCCGTACTCTAGAACGTTTTTTTTTAATTAATTTCTGAAGCTAAGAGCGTATTCTGGCACCCCGAGTTCCTGTGCGCGGTCGCTGAACGGAACTAGTCTGCGACGAGGTAAAGCTATAGGCATACTCCGGAGCGTTTATCTAACTGGCCAGGCGCGAACCGCGTTTCCTCTTTTTGGCCAAAGACGGTAGAGAGCAGGCAGCGTTCGGTGAGCGTGTCCTTTTATTATTTTTTTTTCTCAGCCGGCACCGCTACGGAACCTACGAGAAAAAAGACTCCGGTCCGGCATAGAGACAGGCATCCTCCGCAGAAATCCGAGCCCTTTATCACCACTTGGTTCGGATGTGTGTGAACAAAGGAGGAGGAAGAGGCGTAAGAGCTAAACTGGAGTGGCGTTACGCATCGGTGCCGGAGAGCTTGTTGAGCGTCGGCACTTTGTTAGCTTGTAAGGGACCACGGGGAAAAAAATGAAAATGTAAGCTGGGTTAGTTCGAAACATTGTTCACATCACAATAACAGTCGTGTAATTTTTAAATTAAACTTCTGATAGTTATACTATTGGAAGTTTAATTTAAGGGAAACAGATGAAAGGGTGATTACTCGCGAGTCACTTTCTCCATCTGCACGTATGACGTCTTAGGAACTTGTTTGTGCGGTTGGCAGCCCCGGACAAAAGCTACCGCGGAAAAACACAATTGTGCGATTGTAGTAATTCGCCTCTGGTCCTGTTCGATCGCACACGGTTTTAGTATAGTTCTCTTATTGCGTCGCTGCGACGCGGTGTAGCTTAAAGTTTGAAAGTTGGTCAATGTTTGTGATTTTTTTCTGTGGGTGAATATGACGTCCTTCGGGAAGTCGGGCTAGTTGTCAAATGCTAGTTTTTCACAAAACAACATGAATACCCTGTGCTGGCGCAAACGTGAAAAGGTTGGTGTGGGGGGCGCTCCGTAGTATAAATAAGGTACGTGCTATACCAGAGAGCGCATGCCACCCCACGGCTGGGCCCCACACCCGGCGCCTTGACGTTCGTGCCATGTGGCTTGTTATCATTGATGCGCTTAAAACCGGCACGCACCTTTGGGCGATGAACGCTGGGAGGACGCTCATGTTCGCGCATTCAGAAGCGCCAGAGATTGTTGTTCAATGACCTTGACACCCGTGGCTTCGTGTTGTATACCAAAGAATATCCTCGTGATGAATACGCAATAATGTGGCGACCATTCGTCGCTATCGCGTTGCTTGCTCTTCTGAAATACCATGGCTGTGCACCCATAATCGCAAAAAAACCTTTATGGCAAAGGAAACGATACTCTTTGCCATTAACGCTCTTAGTAGCAAAGAAAGCTCGAGTATAGGGTGCCTGCTCCACGTTCACTAGAGTCGACTCGATGCCTTCCCAGTTCCCCCGGAGTCGAAAGCATCCTCACGTTCCCGCGTTCGGACGCCCCGGAAACGCGCTCCTGCGGCCGTAAAAGGTGCTCCGAAAGATTCGGCGTCTTTCTTTTCCTTCTCACTCCGCCTGTACATTCTCGCGAAAAAGAAAGAACCCTTTTACTGAAAGCTCGTTCGGTGGAAACAACCCGAAAGTCCTCTTTAGTTGCGAGATAAAAGGTTGCAAAGAGCTAGAACCAAATTAACGTCTTCGCCTTGCGTCGTCTTCTTTTTTCACTGTGGCAGCGTATAGTTGCAGGACGGTCAAGCGAAGCTACGCGCACACAAGCGCAGGCAAGATAAAAGGGGCGCACTTCGCTCTCGACGCGAGCTTTACGGCTTCGATTTGGGCCATTGAAGGGGCGTTAGAACGAGCCTTTCTCAAGGAGCCCAGAGACCTTTCGTTTAGGCAAGCCTCTTAGCGAGCGAGCGCGAGCGCGCTGAGGCTTCTTTCGGCCGGCCGCCTTAACGGGCTTACCTTAATTTCCACGCCCGGCCAACAGCGCCCGAACTAGACTATAGGAGCGGCTGTGTTGGGAGTAAAGAAGGCCTGCAATGCAGAGCAGGGAGGCGGCGAGCAACGCGGTTCTAATTAACGCCTGACGCACTGCTGGCGGATCTCTCTCTTTCGCGATGCTGCTGTCTCCTTATCAGGCGCGCCAGGACTTGTTGAAAGTTTCAAAGGAGCGCCGCGAACCCGCCCCCCTCTCCTTCCTCCTCTCCCCGCCGCCAAATCCTCCAGCCTTGCGCCTCGTGGGAATCCAGTTAGCGCGCTCCGCCTTATTTCCTTTCAGTCTCATCTCTCATGTTATTTGTTCGGGCTGTTTTGCGCGGGCTCTTTGAATCTTTTGTTTCGATGGCGCAGCTAACGCGAACTTTGTTCTCCCGTGGCTCCGCTGCTTGAATTTATTTTTCTCCTTTTCTTTCTTGTCTGTTTTCAGCAGGCTTGGTTCTTCTCAGGTGTGTGGGTGGATGCGCTGTCTATTTTTTTTGTTGGAAGCCCCGCCTTCCAATGCGCCTTTGTATGCTCCCCTTTTTTGAATCTCTTGGTGCTCCAACGCCCCCGCTTAGCGTGTGTCTCAGTATTGTCTAGTTTTGCAAGTTTGGAGCGAAAGGAGCGCCCGTTATTCGATTACGGGGCTGCTCTTTCCCGTGTAATAGAAGCGGCGAGGAACGCTGCGCAGATTTATTTAGAGGAGCTGAAGTGTCTTTTCGGAAGCCTACGCGGCTGATAGACCTTTAGCGTCGCGTTTGCTTATAAAGTGTTTTAGAAGCACTCAATGTCTTTGTTTATTTTCAGCACTCTTTCCCGTGCGTTCTAACTCGAGCTCGCGTTCAACCTCGTAAACACAATTTCCTTTTCCTTTTTTTTCTGCGCGCATGTCTGTTATTCCGCTCGAGCGGTAAGTCACGTCGCTACACAGCCAATCTCTCGTGCATCAACGCTGTAGCCGAGAGCGTTGCTCAAAAGGCAACGTGGCGGCATTCTGCGAGCAAACAGCTTCTGCTTGTTTACTCCCTACGAATGATTACGTAACGTCGCTGTTGCGACGCACGCTGGTGTGTCATTCAAACAAACTAGCAAACAAACAAACTTGGCGCGTCGTGTCACAAATGCTTCAGCAGGTGCTCGCTTATGTAACAAGCTTTTACTTGTAGTACGAAATTTGTTTGTTGTTTCACAACGAGCACAATGCTGCTGTCGCTGCTAACATCGCCTATTTCCATTAAACACAATTTCTCTCTCTCTCTCTCTCTCTCTCTCTCTCTCTCTCTCTCTCTCTCTCTCTCTCTCTCTCTCTCTCTCTCTCTCTCTCTCTCTCTCTCTCTCTCTCTCTCTCATCATAGCTTTTGTTTACGGGACCACTTCTACGTACCGTCCTCTGTTGGAGCGACTGCCTCTTGTTCGACATTTCGGCGCCATTTGTGCAATTGCCGCGCCATGCATCGCAGCAAATGGCGATTAATTTATAGCTTTTCAGAACGTTCAGGTAGGTCTGTGCTTTGGGCAAGCTACGCATTAGACTGACTGGCTTTCGTTGGCTGTCACCCATGGGGGGACAAACAGGACGCGTCACTTTGCTCTGTCCACACCACAAACGGAGTTAACTCATTGTAGAAATAGTTATCTCTATTATTATTAAACGCTGGCAAACGCATGGTGTTCACGCTGCTTCTTAGCATTACAGATACGACTATGCTCTAGGTTTCCGTAAAATGTGAAATGAAGTATTACGCAAGCTTAACTGCACAGTGCGGCTGCAAATAAGGTTTCAGCTTTTGAGGTTTCACCCGGTGCATGTGAGCATGCACGTGTTCGCGCGCCTTTCTTTTGGGGCGTTTCGGCCTTCAATCCACTGGGTATCTTTAGAGTTCCCGGAGCAACTGTCGGAAGCGATGATTCTGGGTTCCGAGCGTCTTCCATCTAAAGGCGACCCTACAGCAGCCAACGAGGGTATCAGAGCGGAGCGCGTGGTCAAGCGCAGAGACCCTCGCTGCCACTCGTATATATAAAAGCCTCGCGTAAACGCCTCGAAGGAGACTTCGCTGCCGGGGTCTGCCTTCCTGGACAGAATGACGGGCGGCGATCAATCTGTTCCGCGAGGCCGGTCTCCTCTCAGTTCGGATCGTTTTTCTCGCTGCTTCAGGCCGCGCTGGACGCGCTCGTCTCGCTCGGCGGTGCGCGTTTTGTCCCGAACTCCATCCGCGCGAGTCTGAAATGCGTCAAAGGGTTTTTTGGTGCTGTTGTGCCTACAGCTCCTCTTCTATTGACCCGTGGTGGTTCCCGTTTTTGTTTTTCACGTCAACTAGAGCTTGAAAGAGGAAAGATGGCCTCCACACGTCCTTGAGGACGATGCTAAAGGAACCGTTTCGTGACGTGCGGTACCAACGCTGTTGCTCGGGGAAGGCAGGCTTCTCGCAAAAAAGGTGGCACCTCATCCACGGGAAGCTTGTTTTGTTATAAGGGAGACTTCGTTAAAAGCGTATATTTGATCTAAATACAGTGCAGTGCGGGACATCAAGTACGTCGTATAAACCGTAATTTCGAATAAAGAGATTTCATTGATGCGAAGGTTTTCCGTCGCATTTCTTAAACTCGAACATGCTATGGTTGTTGGTACCAAAATTTTCACGCCTTTGTGGGGGTTGGTTAGCTCATAGTGGCGTTGGCGACATATAAAGGCGTTCTCATTCGTCGGCACCTTTCAAAACCGTATCATACATACGGGGTGTCTCATGTAGCTTGGACAAACAGTATAATTAAACTACTAAATGTTCATTTTGCCATAAACAAAATAACTATTTTTCGTCCGCAGTAGAGTGTTCACCCTGTTCTTGCAGTTTAGTCATTTTTAGCTAGCATAAAGAAAAATACTATTCAACCGTTAACTTATGAATTTGAACCAAGACAATGTAAGTTGTGAGGCCACAAGTGTAATCTACCAATTAAATAATTTGAGGTAGAGAAATTCGAAACTGCGATTCTGGCAAATCAGCACGAATTTCTTTCCTTCTTTTTTTTTTTTTTTACGTTCTTTCTAAACCCATAAATTCTGAGGGCCGCGAAAAACAAAAATGAATCGTCTGCCGATATTTTGGTACGCGCTAGAGATCCCCAGGTTGTTGAAATTGATCCGGAGCCGTCCACTTCGGCGTGCTCAAACCCGGGTGTATATACATAGCTTCATTGCGGAAAACCTCCGCAATTCTAACGTCAACTCCACCGCAAGAACAGCCTCTGGAGCCTGTCCTTTATCCACTGCGTGATCACAGTTCGCAAATCACGCAGTTGGCCCTCCGTTGACGACGTGTGTCGGAGGCCCGTGTTTATCCCAACTCGAAGCTGCATCTTTACTCGGCGCCTATAGGAAAAGTATCACGTTGGCCATGGACCGACGGCGGCTGATGGTTATCCCGCAGGCGGGCGACGTGCGGCAGGTGCGCGGCGCCTCCGATGATCGCGTGCCGTCGCATCGTCCTGGATCTGCGCGGCGACCACGGTGCCTGTTCGGAATCCGCAATTACGCCTCCTCCTCATCCTCCTTCACAGCCGCGCGATCCAAGCGGGACATCACGCTTCCTGACCCCTCTTGCCTGATCTCGAGTTGAATCTGAATTTGTTGCCGCTGCGGCTTCTACCGGGCTCCTGCTTTTTGTTTCCACTGGCCGCTCAAAAAGAAAGAGAGAGAGGGGGGAGATGGAGAGAGAGGCGGAGGGAGAGAAAATAAACAGAAAAACCGTGACAAGAAGGCGCTTTCGTATTCCTATTCCCTGTTTGGTTTTTCGTTTTGCACTCTGTAGTAGTTCGGTGCGCCTATTCGGGCCCTAACTGCAGTTTAACAAGTCGCCTTCCTCTTTTCTTTGCCTATGGGCCTCCCATTGCGTGAGAAAAAAAGTTTACGTGGAGGGAAAATTAGGCTGGTATGAGGGGCAAGGAAGTGCGCTTTCTCGTTGCCGTCTTGACGTATTCGTCTTTTTTTTCCCCTCCGGCTGTCTGCGTTGTTGCGAAGGGCAGGCTCTCTATAGGAGTTCGCGGTGGTTGTGCGTGATGCAGTTCCTTTTGAGCTGCTGGTGGCGAACTTATTTTCGTTTAACAACGCTGGAGTGTATGTGGGGAAAGAAACACGTGCGTGCACGGGTAGAGCGTGGACACATGCGAGCTCGGGCGCCCTCGCGTTCACTCGCTTGTTTGCCTGCTCGAGGACAGAGCGGCGCCTTTCTCACGTGTTGTCCTTCCTTGCGTGAAGCCGTATATTCCTATCCTTTTCTTCGCCCCGGAATGACGCGCAGCCAATGTCCATGCCGGAGTTAAACTGACTGTGTGTTGAGTTTTTGAGTCCCTAGCGAGAAAGGAGTTTGGAGCTATATATAGTTATGATTGTTAGTTTTCGGGTTTTATAAATTTTTAAAAACAGTAGGCAAAAATATGGGGCTATTGTTCTAACTGATAATCCGGGAGAAATCGTTTTTTTTGTAATATATTCCGAAATTCTGCTTTTTTTTTCGCTATAAATGTACAGATGTACTAAGTAATACACTCAATTTATTTTAGAAGGTATTATGAGCTTCTTAACTCTAACGCCTTCAAATTGGTGTTTGCTTCAAGCTGGTAACCGGGGGGACATCAGAGTTTTCTAGCAAATGCTCATCAAAACATGGCGTTTGTTTGGGAATCATGGGAATGAATCAGTGATGATGAGAGTAAAGAGAGCATTTGTAACTTCTAAGAAATGAAGCATCTTGTTCACGAAAATCTGGTCATCGATTTTTTACGCGTCCTTGTTTACATGCATTATCATCCGCATGCGCAACATGTCGGTATCCATTCGAGACCTGTCCGATCGTTGAACGTACATCAGCAGCCGGGAGAAAGCTCTCTCGATATAACAGCTTCCATTAGATAAGCACAACAATGCCACTGCAGCATTTGCCAGCATGGGGTAGCGAGCGGTAGAGCCATGCCAATACTCAATGAGTTCGAAAGCTGTGTTGTGGTGCTTGTTCCAGGAAGTACTGCCTAAGGACGGCGTAACGCCAACCCACGATTTTGCAGACGGCTACTTTGAAAAAGTCCGTTCGGGGAGATATCGGGTTTATCCCGATCCTCTTCAAGCATGTTCGAGGTTTGAAAATCGGGTAATACCCGAGAACGAACAACCCTATATATGATTGATTGTAGGGTTTAACGCGCCGACGCAAAGCAGGCAATGAGGCGCGCCATAGTTGAGGGCTCCGGAATAATTTTGTCCACCTCGGGATCTTTAACGTGCGCCAAAATCTCGTACACACGGGCGTTTTTGCTTTTCGCCTCCAACAGAAAAGCGGCCGCCGCCCGCGGCCGGGAATCGAACCCGCGACCTCGTGCTCAGCAGCGCCACGCCTTAGCCACTGAGCCACCGAGGCGGGTCCAACCCTATATATAGTTGTCTGGGATGAGGGAAGACCGAATCAAGTGATATACTGCGCAAAGCGGTGTGCCTGCGTTTAGTTCGTGTTTCATATGAATCCCTACAGGTGGGTTGGTGCGGCTTTATTGCTGGCATGCTAAAAAAAAAAAAAAACGCAAGCACCGCGGTGACGAAAACAAGAAGCGGAGAGAAGCGCAAACTGTGGTGTTCACACAACTGACAGCTGTGATAAAATCGCGCAAGGGTAAATAAGGGCAGAAACACGGTGCTGTATTCGGCACTTTTTTTTTGTTTTTCATGCATGTCTCCGATGTTTAAATTAAATGTACCTGTAGCGGTTACTTGATCAACCTCAAGCTCCCACCATTATGATGATGATGATACAGATGCCTTCATCGTCAGCACCGCGTGGCCTCGACACACAGGACGAGCCACTCGCCACAAAAAACCACGGCTTCTGAGCTGCTCGGCCGCAACCTTCGGGCGCTCCTCGGTATGCGTGTTCCTGTTGTCGTTGAGATGACTCATTTGTGAATACATGTCAGCCAACCATACAGGCCGGCTACAAACCTTGGCGACTGCAATGCAGGTTGCCATTTTTATCGAGACCTTTTTGGGTAAAGGCCAGGGCAGGCGTTGTAACAACAGAGTTGGTGTATACCGCAGGGTTCGATCTTATCTCCTTTGTTGTTTGCTTGAGTTATAGCAGGACTCGCGCACCACTTGCATGAAGACCGCAATTTAAGTAGACGACAGGCTTCTACGGGCGGACAAGAATACCGTTCAAGACCACCAGGTCGCGCTGCGGTGCGCGCTTGACTGGTGGATACGTCCCACGAGCTCTGGCAAGCGACCCACGCCACAAAATCGGTCGCCTCGGGTGTTGTTCGCTTGTGACAAGGATACTAGGGCTTTATTGGGCTCAGCCCTGACGGCAAGCCGATCAGGATTACCAATCCTCCTATTGAAAATATTGGGTGCGCCAATGGGCTAATAGGCTTCGGCAGCCGCTCGGATCCAAGATTTACCAAGGATCTAGCACAAGGTCCTTCTCTTAATTAAATGAATCCCCTTCAGCGCTGGAGGAGCCGAAATTGGCGTCGCCAAGCAGCAGTACGTGCCAGCACTATCTTCTCCGAGACCAGTGTTGAGTGAGAGTCCACGTCAGGGGAACTCACCGGAGGAGGAGGAGGAGGAGGAGGAGAGTACAGCCTTTGGCGTGTTTGCTCAGGCTTAACCAGACACTTCTGTTTGAACTCCCACTGATACCCGTAGCGGCCTCGTTACCCTCTCATGCGCACCCCTTCCGTCGCGAAGACAGAGAGAGAGAGATCATTTCGGTGTAGGAGGCGAGTGTGTACGCGCGTGTGTGTCCCGTCGACCTTTCGCAAAATGTGCTGGCCTCGAGGCTCCGATCTCCTCCGGGCGCTGCCGCGACTCGCGTTTCCCTGCCTTGCGGCGCGGATGATGATGCGTCGCCTGATTGGGAACTCGATAACCGAGTTACCGCGCGAGGAGACGACGATGACTACGCTGCGGGAAGAGGGGGGGGGGGGGGGGGGGAGGAGAAGGGGAACGGCTCGTTTCCGTAATTGCATCAGTTTCCGCGAGCGGAAAGGGGGACGAGCGGGCGCGCCCGGTTTAATTCGATCCGACCCTGCCACTGCGCTGCCGTAATCGGTTTGTGACGTGACGGCTCTCCGAATGACTCTCGCCTCGTCGTCTCCCGTGTTCCCAGTTTGTCAGTTCCTCTCCCTCTATCCCCATTTCCTTTCCTCCTCTTTTCCTATCTGCCTGTCCGACGAGGCGAATGGGCAGGACATTAATTTGCAGAGCCATTAATTAGGGCACTAACTCGATTGTGATTTTGGCGTCTCTATAAATAAATATGGGCGCATGCCAGCATTGGAGTTTTGCCTCGGAAGGGAGGGAGGGGCTGTGTTTGTTTTTTCTATTTGTTTGTTTGTTTTTATGTGGTTATTTTGTTGTTGTTTAGATCGACGTCGTTGAGACAGCGTGGGTGAGGCCAGAGTACTGCTGGTTGATAAGGAATTCAGGGAAGTTTCGGACGAATTTTACATTAACTACTCTTTTTTACTGTTCGTCTCCTTTTCCTTACCTGCTCTTTTCCAAGGTTCTATTTCTTACTTCTTGCTCCATTTGTTCTACGTTACTCATACATGCAAAATTACGAAAAAGAGCTTTAAACTAGTAGTAGGATCTGTTAAGACGAGGGCCGAGGGTAGCTGGGAAAGGGGGTGTAAGAGAGGGTTATCGCTATCTTCGCGCAGTACGGCGACGTACGTACGGGTGGTCGAAGCCGCCAGAGATAAACCACCCATGCTAGGTTAGTTTTGATAGAAAAGAGTCCTATCTGATGCAATAAAGATTTTTTTTCAAGTGAAAGCTTTAAAAAAGTTTGTGTTGTTATCGCCACGTCATCATCACCACCTTTTTTTGACCAAAGGTCGGCCACATTAATCTTTCCTTGGATACGCGGGGTATTTTAAAATACTCGATAGGACGTTGTAAGTTGAGCGCCGTATTAGAAAAATAATAATTAGCGTTAACTATAATAGAACGGACTCCGCAGGAGTCGGAAAACTTCCGTTAAACAAAGCTGTGATTCTCCCTGTTTCGCGTGGATATGTTCCGTCTCTATTTCCGGTTCATCGTAACAAGGATACGTTTTCGCAGAGTAAAAGATGTTAGGCAGTGTCGTTTGTTTTGGTCACTGCCTCTGTTTTATTTCCCGCGCTTTTTTGCACACCACCCCATTTGTAGATTTGTTTGTATGCCAGCGCAAACTTCCGGCATCCCAAACTTTCTTGCTTCGGTTTATACCCGCGACGTGATTCGATTACCCACGTTGGCGGGCTTACGGGATCTCCTCTCCATCCCCTCCTTTATCTGACTCCTACGAAACTCGTTCCGTTGTTCACTGACCACCTTTGTTTTCGTCTGAACCCGACCGGCGTCCTAGAAGGCTAAGCCTACTTCTCGTTTTGTCTTGCCTTGAGCTACGCGTGTTCCCTTTGCCTTACATTCGAACTTCTTATTTTTCTGCTTCTTCTTATCAGTTCCCTCTTTCCGCACACTTGCGCAGCTGGTCCTTCCGGCGGCGACGATCAACTGTTCAGCGCGGATATCTCATCTACTAGGTTTGAAGTGTAGGAGTACCGTTGCATTTTCCTATTTTACCGGTAGGATGTGATTGTTTTTTCTTGTAGTTTAGTTACTTGGGGTTTCGTGGCTCTCTTGCTCCGACTTGAGATGGATTTATGGTCTTGGACAAATACTTTTGAGGTATTCCTGATAAAGCTAGAAAAAAAGAGGCCCACGCAACAGTGAGCCTCTTTTTTTTTGTCTTCGGCGTAAATGTTGTAGAGGTGTGCAGAATTAATTTTGTCTACGAGATCTACGAGATTTAATCTACGAGAAGAACTTGTTCCGATCCTAAATTTTTTTCCTTTTTATTTGGCTGCGATAACACTAGTGTAGTGTCAGTTCGTTAAGCCCAGCCGTGTTGTCTGTGGCATCGGAGAAAGAGTACTGCAAGACAAAGTGGCGGTAAGCTGGAGGAAGGAGGAGAGGGGGAAGGAGGTAGAAGGGGAAGGGAGTATGAAGGGCAACCAGTTTTTCAACACGATTCTCCTACGCAAACGGAATCGCACTGTTCGCGCGTACCCAACCTCATCAATTGCAGTCATCGCTCCTAAATTTTTACCTTCAGTTTTTAACCTTCTCTGGAAAACAGGTCCTAGGGCTTCCATATTTTAGTATGACCGCTTACGTTGCCGCTAACAGAATCTCTTCTATATCAATACATTTGTGTATGGTTTGAAGCCGACTTTAATTCAATAGGCTGGGTGTAAAGCTTGGTCTCTGTAAAGCTGGCTTTCTTACATAGTCGGGACAGTGAAGCCTACTTACAACAATAACTGAGCTCTTGCGTAGGTGACTGACAACGAGCGGTAGTCCGACACGACGTAAGGCAGCGTCCAAGTGGCAGGACAAATAAAGATGTTTTCTCTCTCTCTGAGCTCTTGCGTGTTTCGTGACATCGTACACTCAAAATTCTGAAACTCAGCAGCACTAAATTCCCCAGCACTTAGCTCCAGTCATGTTGTGCTGGCTGTCTTTATCAGACGAGGCTGAGAATCACTCACGGCGAATGTATTTACGCCACCGGGAAAAACCATGCTTCTCATGCCCCACGAATCCTCGCTGGGATGTCCTCTTTCTTCAGTGTTGTTGCTCATTGAGATGAAGGACATCTCATATATACTCGCGCGTGCTAAATCTCCAGGAGTGTAGCTCCGATTGCTTCAAATCTCGTTAGCATGCAGTCAGTGCATATGCTTTGCTTATCTTCTTTAGACTGCATTTCTAGACACCCGAAATCAAAACTTATACGGACCCTATAACAATTTTTTCAACTCTTTTTCAAATCTTAACTGCTCGCAGAACGCAATCACCCAACATACCCAGTACTTATATTAGGGGGTCGCAAAGTGCCTCAGCCAAAAATTACTGCTCTGTGCCCATCAGATAACTTGTAAACTCGCTCAAAAGATTTATCCTTCTTTCCCGGTCTTGACGTTCTTCGGCGGCTCGAATTACGTCACTAAGGCCATGTAGCGGCTATTAGCCGGTTTTCCTTCAGTGGCAGCAATGAACGCTTTTTGATAGCAGCTTTAAAAAAGCCATAAAAACAAATCAGAAATGGGAGGCGTATCTGGTGCGACGAGCAAATCACGCGGTGCTGTTCCGTGCTGGCGATAACTATA
Source organism: Haemaphysalis longicornis (assembly GCF_048455015.1). Taxonomy (NCBI): domain Eukaryota; kingdom Metazoa; phylum Arthropoda; class Arachnida; order Ixodida; family Ixodidae; genus Haemaphysalis; species Haemaphysalis longicornis. Next base: position 49,604,773 of record NW_027526460.1, read on the forward strand.
GCTTTCGCAGTGCTTCCAGACGCGAAGGAAAGAGTGAAAGCGCTTATCGAAAGTGTTGCAGGGTCCCTTTAAAGGAAGAAGAAGGACCTGGGCGTTTCTTCGCAGAGCCGGCTTAACCACTGTATTTCTTCCGCAATGGTTTTAGCCCGTTATATGCAGAAATAAAAAAAAAACGTATAAAAAATTAACGCGAAATCTGCGCCCTCGTCGCTGCGTTCGCCTAATCGTTGATTGCTGTCTTAGTTCGCAGCAGCGTTGTGCCATCTCTTTCGCCCACAAAAGAATGCATGATCGGGGAGGAAAATGTGACGACAGCGTCCCGGCAGCACAGGGATCCTCCGAGGATTCGAAGGAGGAACAAAACTGTAAAACTGAAAGACAAGCGCCGCGTTTGCGAGCGCAAATTCTCGTCTCGGGACGACGAGACGGCGACAAGTCTCATTAATCTGGCTCTCGGCGCATAATCGTCCGCTTGCACTGCAGGCGCGCGCGCGCGCTCGCGCCCGACCGCAGTCGCCACTGCGGAGCAGCCTCGCGGCGTCAATATCGCGGCCCCTCCTTAATGAGCCTCTTTAGGAGAGAGCCCGAATTAGCCGCGGCGACTCCCCGGGGACTCTGGGCCTTCCCCAAGCTAGCGTCATGCCGCCCTCCGTCCACGCGATCCCGTTTTCTCGCCTTGCCCGCCGCGTCGCCTCAGGCACGCAGGATGCGCGTCTAGCGGTCGCATGCCGCTTGGCCGCTATAGCGTCGGGCGCCGCTGAGTTTTGCGGCGCTCTTCTTCCCTTTCATCGTTTTCCCCTGCACCGCGTGGCGCTTCCACGAAGTAAAAGTGAGCTGCATTTCTGTATTTTTAAGCGCTGTTGCAACGATGTGGTTGATGCCGTGGGGCTGATGTGCTGATGTGCTAGATCGTAGTCGTGAAATTGACGCTGTATTGAAACTTTATGGAATGCCTTTGCTGGAGAGCTGGTTTTTGGCTTAAAGTAGATTCAGTGAAATAATAACGAATATACTCGAATATAAGTTAACGGATACGATGATGATGATGATTGATGGTTGCTATTGGTTTCCCCTTTGTAGCGGGGTGATGTCGTGTCATCTTACCAAAAAGGACTGATATATAATTATGTTTTATACTCTTGGTTTAATACTAACGCTGCTTAGGGCAGGCGCAAAAAAACTTATTAGGCACAAAATAATTTTTTTTCCTGTTACAGGTGGTAACTGCCTAGACAATATTCCCCTCTCTGCTTTTCGTCCATCAGCATTCTAATCTTATTTCGTCGTCTCGACAGCCTTGTAGTTAACTTCCTCTGTGCTACCCTTAAATCATAGGGCTTCTGGAAGCCGAATATTTCCCTCGTGTAGATTTGGATGGGTATCCTCGCTATCTAACACTATGTGTCGCATAGTTTCTGTTTCTTTTCTGCAGACCACGCATACCCCATCATTTTGTGAATACTTCCCCACAAAGCTCTTAGTTCGCAAGCAACCTGCTCTAGCCTCAAAAAGCAAAACACTGCCCTGGGAATTATCACAGAAGTTTTCCTTTCTGATGTCCAATTTCTCAGCCCTGTGCATCTCTAAAGACGTTTTAGCTTCCATTTTTTCCTCTCCATTTGTCCGTTTCTATTTGCCTTGCCTCTTTTTTGGTTACCTTGGCTGTCTTGGATTCTCCGCTGTTCTTTCCGTAACAAAAGTAGCCCCTGTGCTTCATCACCGCAGCCGGATGTTACTCCGCGCGGCGCAAGTAGTGCATTAGTGGGAATATTTTGAACATGGCATGAGCCATTGCCGTGTATTTTTAGGCTTAAAATGCTTATAAACTACTGCAGCGACGACAAACAAACTGCCGGAGAAAAGGCAGACGATATCATGTATTGATACCGATCTCCTTTCAAAACGCGCGATCCCGTTGACATCCGGGTCCATCGCTCAGGCGGAGTGATACCGTAAATGAGCTATTGCCGTTTTAACTTTTTCCCAAGTATAGACGGGACAACGCGCGTTGTATCGAAACTTCGACCGCGGATTTTGAAAATAAATCCTATCCTTCCTTTTGCTTGGAAAGGGCGAGAAGTGGAGTTAGACATCGCTAAACCCCACCTAGTGGAGTCAAAAGGGTACGTGGGAGACGGGTAATAACGCTTTATCAGCTAGGACAACGTTGGAAATGTTTGGGTCCCACCTTTTAAACCTGTATGCGCCTTAAACAGGTATACATACTAACTGGGTTCTACTGCATTGACGGCAGTTTGCGGCCGACACCACGGTCTGATCAAAGCGATGTACGACGTTCCCCCTCTTATCCGCCGTTTTAGAAAAAGAAATGAAATATAAAATTGGCGGTGTATTTCATTGAGATATATCTTCTGTAATTGCCAGGACGCACATCTCCGTATGAAGGTGCGTAAGTTTTTACCACGGTACACAGAAAGAAATTACGACTGGGATTGGGGTAGAAGCAGTGGGTAGAAGCGAGGCCCTTCTATCGGCCGCAAAAAGGTCGTTTTTCTGGCAAAATAATAATTCCGAAAAATTGTGTCACTGAAGCTTAGTTTTCCGCAATAATGTAAACAAGAATAAACGCAATGTATGCAAGCCAAAAGGGACATTGAACTTGCTAATAAAAAAAAACTGTTGTAACGCCTTCTCATTACTTTGATTTAATGCCAGTGGACCCTTACCAACATTTCGTAAATTCCTATGAAATGTGATAGTTGAAAAAATAAATCATTGCACATGCGATCCATTTCCAGCATACTTCAAAGTCAAGCAGGTTATTGTGCAGAAGGTTTCCGGCTGGAAAACTATGCAATAATTTTTACCATCACAATCACCAACCCCACCACCACTACCACCACCACCATCATAATCATCATAATAATTATCGTTACATTAAATTTTACGTTGTTCTTTAATTGCAGGACGAATGCACTGTGCGGCTTGTGTATACCGTTCACATGTTTTTCAGGCATGTGAATCTCACGTCATGGCAATGTCCTCTCCCTTAAAAAAATAAAAAAGAAAATTCACCATCTTCCCGTAGGGGAACCCTGAGTCAACGTTTGTAGATACTTTTATCTACAAACGTTGCCCTGAGTAGTATGCGAAGAAGCCATGGGGTCGACGTCATTTATACCGCAAAGCTAAGGTGGCGCCCCAGCGGCGTATGCAGCGGCTACTGTCGCGCCTCTAACCCTAAGCTGATTCGCATTATGGCGCGCGGAGCCGCAGGTGTTGCCATTCGTTGCGCAATCCCGGAGAGGAGGGGAGCTTCGGAGAGAAGAGGAGGAATGCCGGAGAGGAGAGGAGCGTCGGAGAGCAGAGGACGAATGCCGGAGAGGAGAGATGAGACAAGGAGAGGAGAGGAGGGGGAGGAGGATGCGCGTGCGCAGTGGGGGTGTGGACGCCGCACAACGGCGGCCGCGCAACGGCGGAGGGAACAGACGCGACCATAAGCTGCTTCGCATCTAAAATAAATAAAAGAAGGAAGACGAAGCCCAGAATGCTCTACTCTCGTACTTCCGATATGTTAGCGTGTCGTGCACGCGTATGTTTCCGTGGCCGTTTTGAAGCCGATCCAAGCCCCTCGACTGTTCCAAATGCGCTTCGCCTCATACACCGAGTCTCCACGCGTAGAGCGGGCTTGAAAGAGGACAGCCTCGTGCGCCTCGTCCACTCCTTTGTCATAAGTCATATAATGTACGTGGATGCCTACCACAACTGGCAGGTTACAGAACGCAACAAGATCAACGCGCTAATGCGCAAGTCTTACAAGATGGCGCGGGCCTCACGGAGACCACCAGCACGGCACGCTTACTTCAACTCGGGGTGCACAACAGCAAACCCTAGGTCGACGCCAGGCCCGCGTCGTGGCGAGTAAAAACCGTCGTTTCGCAGGCATCAGGAAAGTTATACCTAACCTAACCTAACCTACTCCTCGACACTAATTACAACTGAAAGCGCGGTAAGAAAAAGGACAGGTGAAAAGAGACTATGACTCTTCCTTCCCGTCGGCATACGGGGCTCTGAGATCTGTCTCATCAGCTGTTCGTCACTTATATACGCATCGCCGTAGAAATGAAAATTAAATAAATAAAAAAAAAAGGAATAGCAACTGCCGCAGTTGTGCCGCTCAAACAGTTTTTGAAGACGGGAGCGCTGCTCCGTGCGGTGTTGACTCTGGAATTACGCGATCTTGCTCAGCGAAATGTAAATTTCGAGGATATGGAACCCTCCCCGATCGCCTCGCAGTTCGCGAGCATGTGTGAACACTGGAAGGAGTCAAAAGGGAGAGGAGAGGAAGGAGGAAGAAAAAAAGAATGGGGAGGAACTTTTTCGCAGACTCAGATCGAGAGACGGTGCCCCGTCACTTTATTGCCAACGGCCACGCTTCTTGCTTCCAACAGCGTGGATCGAATTCCGATTTCTTTTCCTTTTTTTTTTCGGTCCGGCTTATGAATTCATGTATGCAGCAGCGCCCGATGGATTGGAGGCGCGCGTTCGGACCAGTTGCTTCATTTTAAAATAGAAGCGAGAGGTTAAACTTTAGGGAGCAGAAAGGATGTGAAAGTGTACGGTTGGCTTGGTCGATCCGACGAGTACTGCGCGCTGACCTCGAATAATGTACGCTGAGAGTAATGTAAATAGTTCACGTGCTTCAGTTTAAGACTTAATGGGTGGTTGTTTGCTTTTTATCAGCAGTATTTTGTGGGGTTAGTATAGAGTAATTTTTCATCCCGCATGACTTCCGCCCGGTCTAAATAGGCTGAGAAATATGTTTCTAATGCAACGGTCCGCACAACCGCCTACTAATTTCCGCCAGCGTAAGGTTCGCCTGTACTGTATAAGCGTCTTTTTAAAGACGCGCGTACAGATGCTTCGGCGGTTCCGCTTTTACCGGTGTTGTCTGACGGTGCAATAGACAAATGACGAAAGCATTTGACGTGCGCTGGTGTTCTCTTTCTTTCTTTTCCACCACTTATGGTGGTTCTACAACCCTCGAAAGACTACCCACAAAAGGACTAAAGTGTGTGCTCAGCCCCGCTCCTATCCCCTCTCTTTTGCCTGCCCTCTCTTTCATCCCCTGAACACCCCTTCCCAAGTGTCGAGTAGCAATCGGGGCTCTAAGCCTGGATAACCTCTCGGCCTCTCCGTTCGTTTTCCTCCTCCTCCTCCTCCTCCTCAAAAGCACGCATCTCCTTTACAGTTGTAACTTTGCTTAAAAGAACGACTCAAAGACACGGGAGGGGACGCATTGCGCCCTTATGCATTTTTAGATACGCCGCGCTATCCTCAATAAGAAATGGTCCTGCACTGAGTTCCGTAATAGTAGCGATCAGAGACTATTTCACTAAACATTGTAATTTTATGCAATACCGTAAACATCATGTTCGAACAACAATACGTTCTCTGCGGTTTTCTTATGTGCCTGTTTACCCCCACCGATTTTTTTTTTTTCGCAGGGAAGCTTCTACTTTCTGTCTTATTCCTTCCTCTCATCTCTTGCTTGTTGACGCAGCATACGAGATGGGAACCACCATTTCGCGAATTCATGCATAACGGGCTGCTCGAGCCGCTCGAGCTTTCGAGCAGGATACGATTACGCCGTGAAAACGAACGAATATGTTTCTTGAAATATGAAACGAAATGAAAGCAAAAAAGAAAAAAAAAAGACAGAGCAAGCAATGACGACAGGCTCAGATGCCCGGAGCTATACGATGCCGCGGACGAAATCGTCTTCTCCCATTTCGGCATTGCGCCGTTTTCTTTTTCTCCATCAAACGCACGTCTTCCGCCACGGGCCCGATTTCGGCATCCGCGTGTGCATCATATTTGACTCGCCCGGCTTTCACTTTCCTCTTACGCCGTCTCCTGCCTTCATTTCCTCCACTTTCTTGTTTGCGTTTTTTTTTTTTATGACGTTTCTGCTTACCTCGGAGTTTTTTATGCCGTCTGCATGTACGCACGCGGGCACTCATGCAGGCACGCACGCTCGCGCACGAAGGCTGTCAATTTGCATGTTTTCCGGCCATCGCTATCTGGTCTCGCGGTTGACTGGGCAGGCACAGTAGCGCGCGATGAACCAGGCAATGCTAGCCTGTTTATTTCTCGCTGTGTTTCTTGCGTCTCCCCGACCTGCATGCGGCGTCTGACGACCGGCTGGACGCGCGTAGAAAACTGCTGCTCCCACGGAATACATGAATGCGTTCCGCGTTGCTCCTGATGAGGAGGAAGATGAGGGAAAGGAGGAGGAAGAGGTGGATGGAGAAAGGAAGAGCCGCCTTTTTCTTGTGCGCGCGGAGTTGCGACTAGGTAAGGGTGAGAAGGAACCGTTTCCGCGTACCGCGCGGTCGATGAACGAACTGCTGAAGAGGGGTGTTCGCCTATGTATATATCTATTCACCGACGACGTACAGCCACGCTGAATATTAGAAAAAAAAAAGAGCGTGTGTAGAGTATTTCAGGCCCTGCATGAATTCTTAAAATTCGGAATTGTGTACGAGAATCTGTATGCGGAGGTAGCTTCGTTTTCCTTTTCATGCCTGTCCGCCGGTACCATTTCATTTTTCTTCGTCTTACATAAAAAAAAACACAGAAGTTTGTATTTGGGCAGTAAATATATCGCAGTTACTCTGTTGCATATATTGTTCGCCCGACCGGATAGAGCATGGAATGGCGTTAGTAAGCAGTTTCTTCAAACCGCAATGTCAGTTCTGCGAAGTAACTTCGTGCGTGCGTGTGTGTGTTTGGGGGGGGGGGTGTGAATGCGACAAACCTGAAAATTAAAAGTGCGTGCACGTGCGAGACAGTCTACATTATAAATTGATGACTCTTGAGCTCAAACCAAGCGATTGAGCCTATTACATTTCTGTTCGCTTTCGGGTGGCTACAACGGCAAGCAAAGATCTCAGGATTAGAAAAAGTTGCAGATGACATCTACGTTTAGCTCTTAATTAAGGCACATGCCCACTGGCGACTCGGGCACGTTGCGCGACAACGCGCGACACGTGTCTCGCGATGAGGCGGTGTTCGCACTTGCGACGAGCGATAATGCGACTGCGTTTAGCGGAGCTGTTACCCGACTTGCTTGTACGACTTTCTTGGTGCTTCAACCATTCGCAGTCAGAAAACATTATGTTACACAAGCCCGACAAAAACAGGTAGACATATATAACACGTGCCACTAACCTGGAATAGTGCCGAAAGCATTGCGGGTTGCCGGGGGAGTCGAAAATAACGAACTCAAGCAGAGTCGTTCCAACATATTATTGCAGGAAGAAATACACCCGTTTGCTTTCACGCCACAACACTTCTATCCCGGCCGGCAAAGTTGGCTTCTTTTCACAGACGCAGAAGTTCTGCCACCTTCGAACTCCACGGTGTTTACCACTCGCCGATAGAAGTACGAAAAGGCTGCTAGTCAGCCTACCTTCCCGCTGTCCATCTCGCTATATACGAAGATTACTTTCTTTTACAATTCAAGCACGTTTCTCTACACGGATGCATCCGCGCTGTTCGTCGATTCGTACATGTGTACGCTAAAGTCACTGACCAAAGAAGCAAAGTGCACGGGACGTTGCTTGGCGGCACGGCGGGCCCGCCAAACGTTTCGTTTCCGGCTACGTCAGCACACTCCGCAGCCATGATTGGCTCTGGTTTTGCGATGTTTCTCAACAGCATTTGCGATGTTTTTCAACCGAGCGTTTCTCAACAGCGCCTATAAATCCCCCCATTACCACCCATTGGCGTCAAGCTGCTTCTGCTTCTCTCGTACATATTAATCATCATCATCGCGCGTGGTTTGTTCTATGGTCCGCTCGCTTAAATAAAGGGCTGTTCCGAATCCCTGCCTGTTCCGAAACCCATATACCTCTTTATGCTTGGCATTCGGCAGTCTTCAGGGCCAGAGCGAACTAAACGCTGGAAAGAAACACTCATTTCTCGGCCGTTTTAATTAACCGTCCGCTCGCAGCAGGAGCGCAGACCGTAATAGATGGCTCCTACGCGCCTAAAAACTTTTTCCTGTACATCGACCGACTCTGGCGTCGTCAAGTTTCTTTTCGCTGTTGCATTTGCGACGAAATTAATAAATGAGCCTCACTACGTACCGACGCACGTTTAACTGGCACTGACACCCTTATGCAACATTTCCTACGGATATCTCTTTTCTTTTTAAAGATGTTTTGTTATAAGTAACGTCGTATTCCGCGTACCCGACTGAAATGAGGCTCCGGGGTTATTAAAAGTTCCCGAGTACCCTCACCACGATGATATACGTTTAGAAAATTGTAGCGCAAAAAAAAAAGAATAAAAGGACAGAGAAGGGAAGGGAAGAAACTTCATTTTCAGGAAAGCAAATACCAGCCAGAGGATAAAATTATTAAGTTCAAAAGTTTCCAAGCAAAAGTTCAATCACTAATTAAAGAATAAAAAGCGCACTTACGTGTTCAAAAATAGTCTCCGGAGTTCATTATTCAGAAACACCTGAAAAGCCGGGGTGTTACAGCTCCACTACTACTAGTAAGTGTGAGTTTATCGTTGCAGTGGCTAATTTATTTTAATTCTGCTTGCTTCGTCCTCAGTGCCGGCAATGAATTACGGGCGTAGAAATTGCGAAAAAGGAACAATGATAGGTCTGCGCCGCATAACGTTTTCGCGTCTTAATTGTTATGTGCGTTTCTTCCATGACGGCGAAACGCTGCACACCACTCCCTGCGATATTAGGATTTCTCAATCTGCGCAACGCAAAACTTGCCGCCTCGGATCGCTTTCTGTTGGATCCTTACAGCAGAACCGTGTAGAGCAAAATTATGTACAGATTGTCTCGCGTATTTTGCGACGCCAGAATGACTCCCATTTGCTAAGGAGTAAATTGAAAGGAAGCCGGCTAATTGGAACAGTCGACACGAACGTTGAATGTGCTGACAGGTGTCCTTATTCGTTGTGCATTATGGCAGATTACTCTTCTTGGAAAGGGCACAGACCAGTAGCAGAATTGAGGGGGAAGGGGGGGGGGGGCTTTTATCTGTCTTTAAATGGCATAACAAATTAGTGTTTCGGACGCCCGTAAATGCCTTTTGGCTGTCCCTAGGCCTGGCGCGTAAATAAGCGCCATTGATTTTAGGGGAAAGGCACCTTAGGGACTAGGGCTGTCGGCGTCTCATGTGGTCACGGTACTAAAACATCGGGAGAGTCGTTCTCCAACTCCTCGCGCTAGTGTGTAACGCGCAATAAAACAACACACCGTCTGACTCGTTTTCCAGCGCCTCGCACTTGAACGTTTCGTGCTTCAAAGACACGTGACTTTTATAGCAGAGCTGTTATATCTACCCCACGATGGTTTCATCTCCGTGAGCAAAAACGCCAAGGCGCCGAGAATACACTTGTACACTGCATGCTTCGCCCCTCCCCAGGTTTCAAGTTAGTGGAGAGGGCGCGGTTTTTTCGGTAATTATTTTTAATTATATTATTTGAAGAACAATAAATATTGTAGCGTACAGAAAATGTGTGCTCCGGGTGGCCTTGTACTGTAATGAGGGTCTGAAAAACCAAGAGCGGCGGTGAATGGGGCCTAGCCCAAAAGCGCTCGAGCAGCGAGTTCCAGCAGCAAATTCATCGCTATCGGATCGCGCGCGCGATCCGATAGCGATGATTTGGTTTCTTCTTCCTCACCGTTGTCGCTGCGTATCTCCGACACAAGAGTGTCCTCTCTGTTATAAAACACGTGACAATATAATTCATAATTTAGTCTACCGTAATATCATCATCATCATCATCATCATCACAGGGCGCACCTACAAATCCGCCCATGGCAGAGAGAGAGAGAGAGAGAGAGAGAGAGAGAGAGAGAGAGAGAGAGAGAGAGAGAGAGAGAGAGAGAGAGAGAGAGAGAGAGAGAGAGAGAGAGAGAGAGAGAGGGGGGGGGGTTTTAATGTGGTCTGGAGAAATCAGCTCTGCTAGCGGCAGTGCTCTCTACTCCATATACGGATGATTACAATGCACTGAGGTGGATTTGAGAGATTTGGAAGACAACAGTTAGAGGGGAAACAAAAATTAAATGAGAAATGACACGCACTGCAACCCAAGAACGAGACTAAATAAAGTCGAGTAAGAAAGTTGAGCAAATGGTGCCGAAAAAGCACAGAACCGCAAACAACAAAAATGAGAAAGAAAAACGTACATGACGACGCAAACGCGTACAGATGAAGCCATGCGCGCAATTCAAGAATTACAAAAATTTCTCTAGTCCAGAATCCCGCAAAAAAACGCAACAAAATTTTCGTCCCTGAACATGAGTCATTGTTGTTGGCCCTGGGTCAAAGAAAGTGGCACAACTGAAGACTCAGTGCTCGACGTCGTACACGAGACAGGCAGCTAGCCGCTCCATCATAGACACCACATCCCCCAGAGAGTCCCCCGCGCAGCGGTGGCGCCTGAAGCCGCTTTGTGCTCCTGGAAGACGCCCCGACGATCAGCAACCCACTGGAGGCGGGCCAGGACTGTGCTCTCCATCAGCTTCCCCGCTGCGGACGTCAGGGAAAGTGGCCGGTACGGTGCAACTGGTTAAAGGGTCCCAGAAAAGCCTTTTGTAAAAGTTACAAAAGGCTTGTGTTGTCGCGTAGCACCAATATAGCGATGCAGTGCCGTTGGAATTATTGATCTACATTCAGTATTAGCTGCGCCAGAAGCAATTAAATGCACCTCTCCCCCCTTGACGATCGATTCCTCCTCCCTCTCTGATTCTTTCAAAGCAGCTGGAAACACTGGGAATAGCCATGTGACATCGCGATCCTCGACTGCCCTTCTGCGCTAGCTACATTCCTGCGCCTAGGCACGTGTCAATCGCTGCGGACCCGCCTTTGCCTCGGGGTCGCGCAGGAAGGAGGAAGAGCAGCCGGAAGCCAGTGGCAGTGACATTGCCGGCGGCCGACCTGGCCGGCAAATGGGCGAATCAGGGGGCGGCTCGCCCTTGCGTCAGCCGCGATCGCCGTTGCGTCAGCAGCGATCGGCTCGCTGCGGCGTCGCGCTCATCAGCAGAGAAAGGCTATTTTCAAAAATTGTTTACAAATTATCCGTACAACGTATGGGGCTCACAATTGGCTCAAAAATACCCCGTTTGGGTTCTACCACCTGAATGCATTTGATGCCACCTTCACAAAGATTTTCTGGGTCCCTTTAAGTCCGTGCAGAATTCCACACTGACCAACTGCGGTGGTCCAAGCGTTGCGACACCTTTCCCTCACTCGTGGGGTCATATTAGAACCTTTTCGACGCTGTAGGAGGACGGTTGTGTTTCCATTGGGTCCCCTTGTCTGGCTTGCCCCTTGCGTTGGGTAACGAAGCGTACCAGCTGCTTTGGAGTGCCTCGCCTCACGTCGAATTATTAATGCGTAAGCATTTTGTTGGCAAGCACACCTGCAAAATCTGTCCCATAACGCGAAAAGCATAACACCTTGTCACCGCACAAAAATGCGTTATTGGAGAAGTTAAGAATTATAAGCCTCGTAATTAATGTGAATGTAGATGATCGGTGTCTTTACAATCGATAAAAAACATTTGAACAAAGAATTTAGCAGAGTATATAATAACTGTTCTGGAGACGTGGTGGAAGCGCCTACTTTCCCGCAAAACTCGAGTGTGTGCGGGGAAGCCTGCTGTGGGGTTGCGGAGTATCAAAAATAACGATAAATGATTGGTATATAAGGTTCTGTGTCATTTGCATCATAGTTTCTCAATATTACTGACAGGGCGATATGTTGCTAGTGTCGACGCGATACTGCGAAAAAGCTTTTTGACTCCAGTGAAAGCATGGGTAATGTGCATTGGCGTGGTCATATTGGCCTTGCGGCTATGCAAACTGTCGTATTTGCACGATTCTAACGCGCCCCCTGTTGTAATGCGCAGGTAAATTTACTCATGAAAATCAAAAATAAAATATTTTGATGCCGATTTTATCACGCAAAATACATGACACTGCGTAACTGGCAGAATAACTCTTATTGGACGCATGCAACTAGGGCAGCGAAAATGCCTTGCGCTATGGAGCTCCTGCTGGCCTAAAAACTAAAGTGGGAAACGGTGAAAGCGTCTGCCATTTGAAGCACCTTGAACTTCATAATTTTGGACGTGGGGTCCTCAATCGCTTCTTTACGAATTCTACCCGGGAGCGTTCAAGTTATCGAAAGGCACGGTGAATACTTTCTTCGATAACTTGCATGAAAATGTGGCGCTTCCTTGAGTACCAATCGCATACACGTCTCTGTAACGTCCGGCGTGCGTGATGCCGTTCTGTGCGCCGCGCTCTTGACAAATAAAATAACCTTATGTTCGAATTGTGCTTCAGGGCCGTAAAGACTGAAACCAGATGCTAACATCAGCAGTAGCAATAACCTGTGAAACGCCTGGCTTTGGTGAGGTACGCCATAATTTACTTACGTGGTATTGACGGAATGTTTGAGATTGGATTGAGTTGGATTTCGAGACGAGTTGGCGTCTATGGCGGGGCTGCTAGCCGCTTTGCAGTCTATTGCGCTTCAGAGCCCGATTCTAACGCGCACACATATTTAACGGCTATTTTTATCGGAAAACGGGGCGCTTTAAAGTCGTGCAAATACGGCGCGTTTTCTATCCGAAGAGCTAGAAGGGAATGTTGCGTCATTTATAAATCATTCTGTTCACAAAGAATTTGCTTTCCTAATCCGGTTTTGACATCAATTGCGCGTTTCGGAGGGAAAGAAATCACGCGGACTAACGTTTGCTACGTGCCCCCGAATTCATCGGGCCATTCTTAATATGTTTAAAAATGGTTAATGCTCCTGGAGTAGTATTTTCTCGGTCTTAGTGATTGCATGACGAAAATAAATTTCTTTGTCGGCTCCTAACATGCACACAAAGAAATATCGCAGGTCTCTGCTGACGTTAAGAAATGACTCTAGCTTTACGCAATGCTGCGCTTCGAACTGTTTACCCGTCGGCGACGGCGATTAGGGTAGTTTATATTAACATGCTTCCAAATCGCCTGCGTCGACATAGGCTGTGACGAAAATAACGTCGATTGTTCTTGCGTTAGCGCTATTACGCTAACAAACGACGGGCTGCTGCGCTTAGCAGCTTCTTATGCTGAACTCAATTTGTTTCCGTCTGCTACTTGTTGCTACCCCGCAGATTTAGCAAGGGCAGAGGCTGTGCTTTGTCGGTGGTCTCAAGCCGGCACAAGAAGTTTATTATCACGCACACGAGCACAGCCAAATTAATGAGATTTCTGGCACGCTTAATGTTCGCCGAAAACTTCAGCGGTTGGTGGACTCTTTATGCGGCCGAACGGCGCGTCAGCTCGGGTTTAAAAGCTGATTGATTGAGGGGTTTAACGTGCAGAAGCTACACATGGACTATGAGGCGCGCCGTGGTGGAGAGCTCCGGATTAATTTTGACAACCTGGGTATCTTTGACGTACGCCGAGATCTCGACACACGGGTGCTTTCGCTTTTTTTCCTCCATCGGTAAAGCAGCCTCCGCGGCTAGGACTGCACCCGCGTACCTGGGCTCAGCAGCACAACGCCTTAGACACTGAACCCGAGGCGTGCTTGCGTTAAAGGGGTCCTGCAACGCTTTTTTCAACTTTTCTTGAAATCTTAAATGTTTGCAGAACGTAGTCACCCAACAC
>NW_027526460.1:49618541-49709639 GCF_048455015.1 Haemaphysalis longicornis
TCGTTAACAAACATTACAATAACACGGCACACTTGCTGGTTACTGCAAGTATCAGTGGAGCGTCCGTTGTATTGCACAGCGCATCGCGTGCTGCATCTCTCAGAACTCCAGTGAAGCTGTCCCATGAACTGGATTTCGTGAATTGAACGTTGTTTTTCGGTAAACTGACGAAACGTGTATGTATTTATCACAAACAGGTACCTGCTCCCCGTTGCTGTGCACTTGTCTTGTCTCAAGTGTGGCCACAATTTGTTCGTGCTGCGAAAAATAGGCAGGAATGGCAGTGCCAAGTGGGAATTATCGGCTATTGCACAAGCATTGTTTGCAGCCGCTCTAAAGTCGGCGTCACCGTTATCCTCGAGTGCTTTGCTGGGAAGGCTTTTTTCTTGCAGGCATTATAGGCAGTCTTGTACATATCAAAGTATGATCGCCCTCGGGAGTGTTATTGAGCACCTCCATGACCCCATGTATCTCTATATAGCGCGTCGCCTCACCCTTTACATACAGATTTCAATCATATGTTATAAAAAAATGCTTGAGAGAGGAAACTTGCTTCGTTATAAGCGATACTCGTTATAAAAGGTTGTGATGCGCGCGCTCTCTACATATTGAAGTAAGGACGGTTCGATTCAAGCAAGATTTCGAATAAAGCGCTTTTGTTATAACGAGTGATTACTGTGGCTGTGTGATTTGGGGTGGAGGACGTGCTATAGTATTTTTATTCTTCGGTGAGTCGCTGTCTCAAACATACGATCCCCGTTAGGTTTAGAATTCCTTCAAAACTTGCTTGAAAAAAAACGCAACGAAAAGAAATTCCCGTCGAACAACCTGCCGGGATGGGCGAAATATGTAATCGGTAAACCGCGAGTAGGAGGTGGTGGTCATAGTAGCCGTAGGGTCGAGCGGGGCCGGTGGACAGGTAAAACAAGTGCACATACGATGCCGCTCTACTAGGGTGCTTCGATGCGCGCCCGCTCCGCTGAGGGTGAGGACAACCGCGTCGTCTGCTAGCGCGACCGCCATTTTCTTGCATCCGCTAGGCGCGGGGGCGCGCGTTTGCTGCGTGACGCGCCTTAAAAGTGCTGGTCTCCGCTAACAGTGTGGGCTGGATTTGGCTTTACATTTGATATACATCCTTTTTCTAGGATAGATGAACAGAAGAGTAAGGTTTTGGTGAAGGATTCTCTATTTTGAGGTGATTAGCGAAGGTATGGTGAATGCTTTTCTTTTTTTACGATAGGTGACACGGCGGGAAACTTCTCGCCGTCGTGTCGTACGGGCGCCGTGAACTTGCTGTCGTTGCGTTTACATATAAACATAAGTAGGCGGAGTACACGAAAGGGAACTGCTGCATATTCAAGTGCGAATGTCAGGCACGCTTACAGCCACTGAAACTATTATTCGGTACTTACATATATACGATTGCCTGGCGGCAAAGTGTGTCATGCATGCACTGTGCAATCTGAACGTGATTGATTGATTGGTGAGGTTTAAAGCGCCTACGCTACATAGGCGATGAGGCGCCGTAGTGGAGGGCTACGGATTAATTTTGACCACCTAGGAATCTTTAACATGCGCCGAAATCTCGAACAAACGGGCGATTTGTATTTCATCTCCATCAGAAAAGCGGCCGCCGTGGCCGAGAATAGAACCAGCGTCCTTGGGCTGCAATCTAAACATAAAGGCTTACACGGATGTAGGAATAATCATTTAATACCTTGAAGCAAAAATACACTATGTACAAAGTGATGAACGATGACGTCTCTTGTGATACCGTCTCTTGTGATACCGATGACGTCTCTTGTGAGTTGACTCGGGGAGGATTTCCGCTGTCTGATGATGCGTGAAGTTCTTCAGCGGGGTTGTCCACCTCTTCATTCTTGGATGTGGGCTCAGGCTGCGTTCTGTCTCCGGGTGGCTTTCGCTGCTTTGGACCGATTTCTTAAGTAATGTACGTACTTATACGAAAACACGCAGTGAATGAAATGGTAAATACCGACCTCTGATTGGGAAAGGCGTTGGCACAGCATTTGGCTTCAGCTCCTTCCATCCACTGCACGGTTTTGTTCAAAACAGAAATCTTCAAAGTGAGCCGGCACGATAAATTGTCAATATAGGTGCCTTTTTTCCCCGAGAAATAAGAATAAATGACGTGAAACCAAGCAAATCGAACAAACCGACATCCACGCGTATCGGCTCACATCCGCACATGATCCACAAAATAGAGGTGTAATTGACACATTTCTTTTCACCTCCATGCGCTACTTTTATGGCATGATAAGCGACAATAAATGTCTTAAATATTATAATTTTTGCGCACAACAAGATTTATAACAGACCTTAAGTTGAGACAACACGGAGAAACACGAGCATAACGCGTCGCATGCAGTTTTACGCTTTGGGATATATCATTCACACTGCCAAAAAATGGGCTTTTGGTGAAGTAGGCGTGATGCGCCGGGGTGACGCTTCGGGACTGAGAAAGGTCGCACACCTTTTTACAGCGAGCGCGTTATTTCGTGATACAAAGTGAAATGACTGAAGATGCAAAGCGCCACACGTTTTATATCGGCCCCCCGCTTTAAGAGGCCACGTCCGTTTGCATCAATCAAAATATAAAAAGGCCGCAAAAGCATGATGAAACCTCCAACATAAACACGTAAAACCGTGCGTCTGGTATCAAGAAGCAACCGCGCAGACAAGCTTACAATAGCCCCAAATGGATTTGGCACTGCTGAGAAGCCGGGTACTTGCACTGCATATGCAGGAGTGCTTCGTCGGCTGCCACTTGTCCCTCTTGATCTTCACCGTCCACAGAAGCCGCCTTTTCGGGTCTCTAGGAAACGAAACATGCTCCAGAGATTTTTAGCGCTGCTAGAACACAAGGGAACGCAGCACCCAGGCATTCTGCGAAGAGATTTTGTGAAGAGCGCCGCTTTTCGCGCACCTAGCGCGGGAGTCAGCGGGGGCGCGCCGGATGCAAGAAAATGGCGGCGGCGCCTCCCGAGAACCGGTCTTGGCGGCGGCGACCCCTTCAAAGAGTGGCGCCACCCTCCGCGGAGCGGGCGCGCATCGAGGCACCCTACGCTCTACATAACGTTGGCGCCACCTCCCGTGAGCCTTTTCGGACGACAGAACGCTCGCTGCGATCGCAGTACGCTAGATGGCGGCACCGCCTCGTTGCGTTTTTCCAGGTCACTCTTTGCCCGGGATGAAGAGGTGGGGAAGGTTGGGTGGACTATTTGGCAGTGTCGGTTTATTCCGTGAGATGGCGCGACGGGCTTAGACGGTTTTTGTTTCCATAATATGCGAAGTGCATAGCGACGTGGCTGTGACTTTATGGCGCCATCGCTTCGTTACAGAGGGAATTATTAATAATAATAATAATAATAATAATAATAATAATAATAATAATAATAATAATAATAATCAATCAATCAATCAATCAATCAACCTTTATTTTTGGTGCCCAGGAACAACCCTAGGGTCTTGGTACTGGTACACCATATACAAGCATTCATAAAAACAAACTAAAATCAAGACAACACAACACAGAAAACCGTATATATGAAAGAAACAATAAGATAAAAATAGTTACAGAGATCCCAGGAAGCAAAACAGCAAAACAGCAAAAAAAAAGGAAGCCTAGTGTTAGAAGCCATGACACCCGGCCAGCAAAACGTTGAAGGCACGTGAAAAATTGAAAATACACAAGCAAATACTCAATGCACATGACGGAGATAGATTATACACATAAAACAAAGGTTTTGTAACAAAATGTCAGGAAGTTTCAAAATGGAAAAACGAAGTTCAGCGTTACAAGCACTGACACTTAAACCGACAGAAATTCAAGCAACACAAAATCAGGAAAAGTGAAAAACATACAAGCAAGATGATGATTTGCATAAAATAAATACGGAACAGAAACACGGCACATAAATGACATAAAGGCACTTAAGTTACAACAGTTTTCAATTCATTAGAGAACAAAGACAAAGAGCTCTGGAATATATCAAGACGATCGGAATATTCATTATATGCACATTGTATTCTGCAGATGAACGAGCATCGTTTACTTAAAGCATCTGTTCTGAAAGTTCGAAATCTTCGGAAAAGTTTGTTCGGCAAGTTGACATTGATAAGTGCAACCAAGTCATCACACAAAATATCACCATGAAGAAGTTTATAAAGAAAGATAATGTCAGCTCTCATTCGTCGACACCAAAGGGAAGGAATACTTTTGAGACAAGACGTGCTGCCGTTTGCGTCTTCTTGTACATGACGGAAACGGTGCCTAAAAATAGAAAGGAACTTATTTTGAACCCTTTCGATGCGGTCACTATTGGACTTGCAAGTTCCATTCCAAACAACAGAACCGTATTCAAGAAGAGGTAAGCACAGAGCCGAATACAACTTTAAGAAAGGAAGAGGACTTTTAAACTCTCTAGAATACCTGCAGACAGCACCCAGACATCGAAGAGAGCGTCCGGTAATTTGTGTAACGTGGGAAGAGAAAGTCAGAGAAGAATCAAATAGTACTCCCAAGTCACGAATTTCGGTCACCCTCGGCAGTGCAGTGCTTGCTATTTGATAGGAGTATTGCAGCTGTTGAGTTTTCCTACTATAGGAAACAACTTTCGTTTTTGAGGGGTTCAAAAAAAAAAAAAATAATAATAATAATAATAATAATAATAATAATAAACCTTGACCATCTGCCACAAACTACAGGAACAAAATCGAGAAATTAGAATGCCTTTCCTTCCTTTTGGCCAACACAAATACACAAGGCAGAAATCAATGTTCTGAAAAGTCTTGTACCTCACTGTACTGGAAGCATGCATCGCCCGGAATTTCGGTGGGGAAGGGAGGATGTTCGTTGGCTTGTGGGGCGGTTGCTTCGCGACCCGCTTCTTACTTAACGCAAAGAGCGGCGGGAGCGCTTAATTAAATAAATGGATTACACTTTTACATCTAGCATGGGCTCGATAAATCATTCCGTTCACAAGATAAACTTCGCTCTTCCGGTGTTTGTTTAACATGGTAAGCTCCCGAGTCATTCTGGCAAATTTGGGTATGAACTCACGAAAACAACCTGCTCTTTTTTTTTTTTTTTTCCCGTTCAGTGTACAGTGTAAACGCGGAAGACTTACGCCTATCGAAACGTTTCGATAGGCGTAAGTCTTCCGCGTTTGTCGCACATCAGCCTGCTACCGGCTTCTGACTTCTTGGTACTGCGCGAATACCAGCGTTTCTAGACCTGCGCGCATACTGCATTTGTGCTCATCTTCCTTCTGTTTTTCTCCTCGCCCTCGGGATTTGCCTCCGGCTCCTCACTCCGGTCTTCCTCCCCCTGCTTCTCCTTGTAAACGAGGCGGCCGCGGAATAACGCGGAGTTGCTTTTGTTTTCGGAACGAACAAGGTGACATGCTGATTGCACTAACGCAACTGATGCCCTCACGAAGCGCATTTCAAGGACGTGACCTGAAAGCGACTTATAAACTTTGTAGTAGGCCTAGCAAAGAAAGCAGCTGATTACCTCCTCTCCCGTCGTTACTGCTTCCGCTCCACGACGTCTTCGCTTCCTGCCAGGCAGGCGCCGTGCACTGGTAAACGCAGCCTAAACTGCAAAACAATAGTTGAAACGCTGGCTTCTCTGCATGAACGCGTTGCATAGCGGTTGAGCCTAACGCGTGGATGATTGATCGGACGAACGTTTGTTAACGCGGTCGTTGCAATGCTGGCCGGCTTTTTCAATCCATGAAGCTGCGCTCGTCAGTTTCCCGCACCACACTGCTGGAGCTGGACATCAAGAGTTGGGGCTGGGTTGGGCAGCATCCATGGCTTGCCAGGGTGGTTAGAAATGGTGGGGGTGGTGGCCACAGAGCTGGTCGAGCGTCTTAACACAGGCCAGCACTATGTGTTGCCGAGTTTCGGGTGACCTTGACATTGTTGGAATTGCTGTCGTTGAGCCTAGGATCTATCGCATGTAGTTAAGTGCCGCGTTAATACGCGGTGTTCGCAAGCTTCGCTATGATGTGGTGACGGGTATTGCTCGGGTTCTTTCCGACAGCGATCGGGGAAGTCAATGAACATCACGTAAGTGAACACAAGTCAGTGAGCATGACGTCATCCCATGAATAGTGATGAGCGCTTCATGATTATTATTATTATGATGATGATGATTGATCAGTTTGTGTCTGCATTGAGTCGATAGAGCATACGGTCACACCTTGCTGGTAAGGTCACTGTTACCACACAGTCGGCACGGGCCATACTGGAATCTCAACCAAAAAACTATGACCTGCAAGGAAGCCAACCTTTAGGTCGTAAACCCGCCATCTTGTGAGAGCGAAATTGCTTAGTTCGAAAGCGTAACTTCCTTCTTCGCGTATTGACTGTTAAAAATTTTGACATTTGAGAACGTCACGCTTCCGTGCCATTGATTCGAAAAGTCTTAATCTGTTAATGCTGTGGCATTATAGACGGCTAGTTTAGTGTACAGGTCGTAAATACGTTCCGATTGAACCTGTACGTGTGATAGCTTCAGTGGCTCCGAGTGCCTGGCAAGGCTAGTCAAAAATGTCACTGACGAAAACTTCTTCGTCCGACTTATAGTCGTTTGCCTGTCCACCTTCGCGGTCTCTTCCCTCATACATCGGCGCGGAGATCAAAGCGAAGCGACTCGGAGTCGCTCGTGCGCACCGCTCAGGCGGAGACACGTCTCGGATGACCCGACAGGTCTCAAAAGACGACGCCGAGAAAGAGACAACACGGAGCAGGAGCGCGGCGGTGGCGCCGAGCGACTTTCTCGCAATCTCCACGGCGGCACGCCGCGCTCACGGTGGCTGCGCGAGTCAGGTTGTAATTTGGCGCGGCGTATGGGCGCGGACGCGCCCGCATGCCTGAAAACCGGTCGCTCCAAAACTGCGCGGCCGGCCGATTTCCGTGCAGCCTCGTTCGAGAAATGGGAAGTCGTTCTCCAGATTAGTCCATCATAACTGCGCACGAGGCGCAGCCAGTGTTGAAATTCGTTATCACGGTAGAAAAACCCAAGCTGTGTTGAAGAATTGCAGTGAAAGCGACGCCACACATCGCACCACCTTCCTTCGCACTCCTAACTGAACCTGTTGGAAGCTTACACGAAGCTTGTAAAGCCCTGCACGTAACTGAAGGGACGTCTCTCGCCAGTGTTGGATGACTTTGTGTGTTTTTCCCGGGTGTGCGCCCCGTGTTGGCTGCGCGCTCAGGGGCGGGTCGCCGTGCTCGACGGCGGAGCCCACCCTCCGGGCAACTGCGCTCTCGCTCTCTTATAATGGCCCCTGTGATTCTCCCTCCTCCTCCCCCTGGGGCTACTGCGGCTACTCACGGCCTCCGGCGCCGATGATGATGCAACGAGAGCGTCCCTCAGACCGCGCAGCTTCGACTTGCGGAATTTCGCGAGAGGGCGAGGAATGACAAACGCGACGGCACTTGTGGTGTGTCCACGCAGGCTGTCTCCCTTTCTTAGTCATTTACTTTCTTTTTTTAGCGAGGTTGGTCGCCTCCGAGGTTCGGTTACGTGGCCGCCGCTCCAGCTTCCAAGCCGTGGTAACCTGACGCCGGCAGTGCTTAATTAGCTGCCTCCGCGCGAGCAGAAACTCGCCGGGCCACACCCGCGTTTCTTGGTGGCGGTGTTGAGTTATAAAGTCGATTTTCGTGCGCAGATTGCTCGCGACCGTTCCCGGTCTACGTTGAACTGTTGGATGTTACCGAGGAGGATCTGTGGTCTTTTGTTCAGCCAACCACAAGTTCACTAGTCGCTACTAGTGAGCTAGTTTTTAATTACTTAGGCTGGAGGAAGGGGGGATCATTTGTCCTGGAGTGTTCTTTTTCGACCATATCTGGTCTATTACGCTTGCAGAGCTCCGCTCCACGTCCGAAAGCTGTTCAAGGGGAGAGCGAGGGCATTTTTCATCACCGAATCAAGACAAGTAATTAGCACATCCTTTTCAGCTAGGGTAGATACATCTGGGTATAGTGGCTGGAAGAAATTGCTTTTACTGCCGTCCCTCCCTCCTCCCCTCCCTCTCTCCATTTCTGTCTGTCCGTCCGTGCGTGCGTCCGTCCGTCCGTCCGTCCTCTTGGCCCCCTTGTTCAGTTCAGTTCAGTTCAGTAGTGTTCAGTTAGCGTTCCAGCCAGGAGACGTGCACAGCCAGCTTTAAAGTTTATGGGCTGCTTTCACGAACTGCTGCATTAGACTCTTCACAAATATAATCCCTCGTTAACTCAAAGTCGCAGAATCCGCTGAAAATTTCGAGGTAAGCGGAGTTTCGAGTTAAGCATTTGTGGCTTTTTCACTGATATAGTGCTGGTAACAAAAGCTCCACTGCACAGTGGAGTTTTCGTAATAAACGAAAAAAAAAAGTCAGCAGGAAAAATAATTTTTATTATTTCGGAAGAAAGAACTGCGGGATTCTCGCCTATTGACAGCGAAGCTGTTTAGCAAATCATAATTTTTCGCGCCCGCAGTTAAAAATACCAGGAAATTGCCGAGCGCGCGCTCGTGTGTGCGTGCCTCGCGACGACCGCCGAGCGTCCCCTGCGCACGTTTGTCAAGCCAAGCATACCCACCGAGGGAGATTGGCCAAGATAGTAAAAAAAAAAAAAAAAAAAACTCCAGTGTTCGCCGTAATCGTGGCGACACTTGCTCGGAACGAGAAAGACACGTCATGGCGTACGCCCCTCAAGGGGATGTCCAGTGACTATCACTTCGAAAAAAAAAAAATCGGCCGCGTATCTGCTCCTTTCGTTGCAAATGTCGTCAAAAGACGACAGTCTTTGTAGACATTTGCAAAGGAGATGCCCCCTTTGCTTTCCCGCTCACCTCTCACGCTGTTCTTGTACCGTCGCGCTCATCCCAAGGTAAACACACCAAGGGTTTGCTCAAGGCGATTTGAATTTACCGCGTTCCACTGCTGCAGGCCGGGTTCCTCGATGCCAGTGTTGTATGAGATACTTCTCCTGTCGTTGCAGGTTTTTGAATTAACCCAGAAGAAGCACTTCGATATTTTGTTCGTTCAACTGTTTATTCACACTTCTCGTTGGAGCCAATTCGAGCAGTCGCCGGAGCGATGCTCGTCCGTGGGCCCCTCGGAGTCGTTCTCTTGCTTTCCGCTTTCGCGGTCACCAAGCCCGGCCGCTCCCTCGCTTCCCCGAATTCCGCGAGCGGCCCCTCCCTCCAGTCGTGGTGTCCCGTTACTGCCAGAGGCGCCTCTTAATGGCTTTTCCTTTCCTGCGCCCGGCCGTTCTGTCGTCCCTCTGTGGTCTCTCTCCACGACTGGACGGAAGGTCCGCGCACAGTTCTAACACTCCCCCCCCGCAATGAGACAGGGCTCATTCTACGTTATGTTGTTTCCAATGGGAACAGGAGCTGAACCGGTCGCTTTACTGTTTTTCCCTGCGGCACCCTGACCTCACAAGAGCGGATTTTGCCGTCTCGGCCGGGAAACACTGCTGTCACGATGCCGGTCTTCCAGAGCAGCCGCGGGCGGTCCTCCCGTATTAACACCGCGTCGCCGACCCCAGGGACCCCTCCTTTCGTTTTCTTCGAGGCGTAGGCCGAACGAAGCTGCCCCAAATACTCTTTCCGCCACACATTCCAGAACAGATGCAGGATCTGCTTTCGTTTTTGCCAGAGCAGTCGGAGCGAGGTCGCAGAGCTTTCCACGAATTTTTCCTCGTGCAGTGGCAGTGTGGTTAGGCGTCTTCCGGCCAAGAAGCAGGCTGGTGTGAGGGGGGCACCATCGTTAGGGTCGTCGTAAGTGTAAGTGAGGGGCCTAGAATTTATGACTGCTTCGACCTCGGCGAGCACCGTTGACAGCTCGACAAAGCCAAGGGTCTGCCGGCCGATGGTCTTCTTTAGGGCCAATTTTACACTTCGAACCATTCTCTCATAGAACCCTCCCCACCACGGCGCTCGTTCAGCAATAAACTTCCACTCAATGCCCGAGTTGGAGAAGTAGCTCTGGGAATCGGGGTGCCGCAGGGCCTTCCAAAGATTGCCCATGTCTTTAGAGGCGCGTTTGAAAGTCAAGGCATTGTCCGAGTAAACTACTCGGCATAACCCCCTGCGTGACACAAAGCGACGAAAGGCATGGATGAAAGTTCCTGTGCTCATGTCCGTAACGAGTTCCAAATGCACTGCACGCGTCACGGCACAGGTAAACAACACTATATACACTTTCACCATCTTGTCCTTCTCGTTCACAAAAAGGGGGCCGGCAAAGTCAATGCCGACAACCTCAAAGGGCTCTGCTTTGGTGGTCCGTTCGGGGGGAAGGAGTCCGGTGTCTGCCTCGATGTGGG
Organism: Haemaphysalis longicornis; assembly: GCF_048455015.1. Taxonomy (NCBI): domain Eukaryota; kingdom Metazoa; phylum Arthropoda; class Arachnida; order Ixodida; family Ixodidae; genus Haemaphysalis; species Haemaphysalis longicornis. The sequence continues at coordinate 49,628,886 of NW_027526460.1, forward strand.
AAGCACTGTACCGCCGGCACACAGCACAAGATCGCACCACACTTTTCACGAGTTGGCGTCCACGCACAATCCAGTATCGTTCGCGCAGCTGCACGAGTGTGTCTCTGGCGCCCGCGTGTAGGAGTTGCAAATGTGCTCGATTTACCAGCAGGACTGTGTATCGGTGCTCCTTGGGCATCACGATCGGGTGGCGCTCATCCCTCGTCTTGTTCGCAGAGCAGAGTCGGCCGCGTATTCTGAGCAGGCCCTTTTCGTCTGTAAACAAGTTAAAGTCCTTCAACGAAGAGTCGTTTGAAAGCTTCATACGCTGTGTCGTGCGGCGTATTTCGTCCGAAAAGGCCGTTTGTTGAGCTTTCTTCAGCCAGTACTCTTCGGCTCGTTCAATCTCGGCTGCCGTCAATGGACCGGACGTCTTTTCCTTGCTTCGCAGGTTATGCAGAAAGCGCATAACCCAACCCGTCACGCGATTCACCTTTGTCGCCGAACTGAAACGCGTCAACTTCAGGAGATCGGGTTGTTCCTCGCAAGTCGTTGTCGCTACATTCACTTCCTTTTTCGTTTCCAACTCTTCAGGCGTGAAACCAGACGGACGCTCCTCGGACGGCCACACTTCCTCCTGTTGTCTTATCCATGATGGACCGCGCCACCACATGTCGCTCGATTTTAGGCTAGCCGCGGTCAAGCCCCTCGTCATGAGGTCGGCGGGATTAGTTTTGCCTGGGCAATGCCTCCACTGTGCGACGTCCGTGTTTTGTTGGATCTCTGCAACCCGGTTCTTTACGAACTCCTTCCACCTTGTCGCGTCACCTCGGATCCAGTGAAGGGTGATCATCGAGTCCGTCCACAAGTGGACGCTGTCGATATGAAGCTTGAGGCTTGACCCGATGAATTGGCAAAGTCGAGATGCCATCAAGGCTCCCATCAGCTCCAGCCTTGCCAATGTGATGGGCTTCACTGGTGCCACGCGGCATTTGGCCATGATCAGGGAGCAGGTTCGTTCTCCTGTGCTGCTCTCTGTGCACAGGTATGCAGCCGCACCGTACGCCTTCTGGCTGGCGTCGCAAAACACGTGTAGTGTGCGGTGCACAGGGTTCCCTCCGATATTTCCCTCGTACGTTCGGGGAACGCTCATCTCACTGAGCAAAGGTAGCTCCTGGCACCACTTCGTCCATTCGATCAGTAGATGGTCGGGTAAGGGATCATCCCAGGCGATGTTTGCCTTCCAAATTTCCTGGAAGAGTGTTTTTGCCCTCACTGTGAAAGTTGACAGGAAACCAAGTGGGTCGTACAGCCGAGCGCTTGTCTGTAGGACGAAGCGTTTCGTGTTTCTGTGTTCCACAGAAAATTCAATGACGGGATCTGGAGCAAAGGTTAGGAGGTCTTCGTTAGGTAACCACGTAAGGCCGAGAACCTTTAGCAGGTTGGCGGGTTGACCAAGAGGTACTTCGTTGAGGCTGTCCTGAGCGAAAAGTTCTCTCATTTGGCTACTGTTAGACCCCCACTTGTGCAGGCGCATCGATGCTGCAGCGAAAATGCGGTTAACCTCGCCGTACACCTTTACCGCTTCCTCTTCGCTGGAGGCGCCGCACAGCACGTCATCGACGTAGATGCAGTTTTTCAGCATCTTCGCTGTTTTTGGGTATTGCTGCTCCATTTTCTCAAGGTGGCACTGCAGCGTTGCCGCCAAAAGGAAAGGGCTTGACGTTGTCCCGAACGGCACTCGAGTCATCCTGTATGCAGCGATTTCCGGCAAGGGCTTGTCATTTTCGGGCTTACGAGCAAACCACAAAAATCTAAGCGCATCGCGGTCTTCAGGGGCGACACTTATCTGCAGAAACGCCTTTTCCGCATCAGCGACGAGTGCGACTGGGTGGCTTCGGAAATTTAGTAGCAGGCGCACGAGGTCTGGATTTAGATTTGGCCCACTGTCCAAGTTGTCGTTCAGCGAGTTTGCGTCCGTACTGTGCGATGACGCGTCGAACACGATTCTGAGCTTGGTTGTCGCGCTGTTGTCTCGCAGAACAGGTTGGTGCGGCATGTAATAGGTACGCTGATTGCCGTTGTGTGGATCAGTGGGCGCTTCCTCTGCTACGCCATCGTCAATCAGTCGCCGCATCTCGGTGTCGTACCTTTCCATGAGTTCCGGGGCTCTGTTGAGCCTTTTTGTCAGAGAACGAAATCGTTTCTCTGCCACTGCGCGGTTGTCTGCCAACTTTACGTTATTCTTCCACGGCAGCTTCACCTGGTAGCGGCCGTTAACTGTCTCGATGTTGTTCTTGAATTCGTCCTTAACCTGACAGTTCGAGGGATTTTGTGTTGTTTCCGACACTCCGACGCCCTCTAGCTCCCAAAACTGCCTCAAAATTGGCGCTGTTTCTTGGTCGGCTACTGTCGTACGTAGGACGATCGCGTGGGCACAGTTAACCAGCTGACATGTTGTCGAAGTCTGACCCTGAACTGCCCAACCGAATCTTGTCTCCACTGCCATGAGTTTGTTTTTCAGCTTTCTTACAGAGCCCGTAATGCACTCCCAATAATAATCAGAGCCAACAAGGATTCCGGTGCTCGCGTTCGTTAGCAGTGTTGTGTCGTCACCCAGTGGGCAGCGAAGTTCTTCTAGCGACTTGCGAATTTCGTCATCAGGGCAGGGAATTTGTTGCTCGCAGATTGAGGGTGTTTCCAGCGCCTCAATTACCCTTTCCGTGTTTGCATTATGCCTGCTGATGAGGCGAACCTCAACCACCCGGAATGTTCGTGCGTCGCTCTGCCCTCCAAACACTCCAATCGAGAGTTTCTCCGTGCGGAGCGGCCGACAGCCGAGTCTCTGAGACAGCTCCTCCGTAATAAACGATCGTTGGCTGCCGCTGTCGAAAAGAATTCTTGTGATACTCTTTGTGTTCTGTCCACTGCTCCACGCTGTCACAGTCGGCATGAGTACGGAGGGGCGATCGGTTGTGTTCTCGGATGCATGCAGAGAGATGGGAGCGTTAAACACCTCCTTCACCTTCGTTTCTTCGCCATGCGCATGCATTTTTCTCAAGAACTCCGGGTCGCACATCGTCGTTGCGTGTCGTCGTTTGCAAGCTTTGCATTCGATGCTTGCCCTACAACGCTTTGCAAGGTGTCCGCGCTTGGTGCAGCGGAAGCACCTGCCTTTCGATGTTAGTATGGCCTTCTTTTCCCTCAGGTCTATTTTTGCGTTGCAGTCGGGAGTGTCGTGTGCCTTCGATTGACAAAGTAAGCACTGTGTGTCGGACGACGTCCCGTGCAAGGCCGCTACCGTTGGGGTTCTAGGGGGGCCCTTGTCTGATGCCGCGTGATGCTTGCGAAAAGGAGGCGGGGGCTTACCGTGGTTGTCGTCGGGTCGGCTTTCCGCTGCCCTCTCACGGCTCTCCAGCTCTCGTCGGTAGAAGTGGAGGAGAGATCGGAGTGGAGACCCTTGAGATGATGCTGATGAGCCGGTTGATGCAGAGTCGCCGTTCGCTGATGCTGCACTGCTTGTCCCGTCACTATCCTCGGCTTGCCGGCGGTGATAATCCAAAATCATGTCCGCTGGAAGCACACGTAGCAGCACGGGGTAGAGCATTGCGCTGTACGACTCGTCCGCCACACCTAACGACTTGAGTCCTCGCATGTGCACCTGTAGCCTGTCGTAAAGACGCCGCAGGGCGGGCACATTCTTTGACGACGTCAAAGGCTGCGCGTCGATGAGGCCTTGCATGTGCTCTTGTATCAACGCCGCCGGGCTGCCGAAACGCTGCTGTAGAAGATCGACGGCGTCGCTGTAGCACTGGGCAGTCGCTGGGAGTCCTGCAATAGCTGCCGCAGCATCTCCGGTGAGCAGGGACCTCAGGTAGTGGAATCGGTCGCTTGCAGTCAAGTCCGCATTCTTGTGCACTGATTGTTCGAATTGTTCCCAAAACGGTTGCCAATTTTTCCGCTTGCCGTCAAACCGAATGAGTTCTAATTTTGGCAGCTTCGTTTTTGGGGCTGAAGTTTTCTGCGGTTGAGGCTCGTTGCTGCTCGTACTTGGAGCCTGTGCCTGACGAGGAAGACGCTGCGTCTCGATCTTGTGCTTGAGCCTGCCCAAGGAATTGGCGATCTTGTCCGAATATTCCAAGACCTGCTCGAACTCTTCGTCAGCGTCCTCATCTGTCAGGCACCGCTCGATCGCCGCGTCCACTTCTGACAGCTTGAGGCTGGTTGTTTCAAGGCGCTGCAGCATCGCCTTCAATGCGTCGACGGTCGGCTCGGCGCTGGCCGCAAGGCATTCGTCGATTTCTTTAACGATGCGGGTTACCTGTGATCGGATGGCCCGTCGTTTCTTTCGTTGAATCTCCATGTCGGTGCTTGAAGTGGAGTCGGTGGGGTCCGGTCGATGTGGTAATCCGTCCCGGGTTTCGGCACCAAATTGTTGTATGAGATACTTCTCCTGTCGTTGCAGGTTTTTGAATTAACCCAGAAGAAGCACTTCGATATTTTGTTCGTTCAACTGTTTATTCACACTTCTCGTTGGAGCCAATTCGAGCAGTCGCCGGAGCGATGCTCGTCCGTGGGCCCCTCGGAGTCGTTCTCTTGCTTTCCGCTTTCGCGGTCACCAAGCCCGGCCGCTCCCTCGCTTCCCCGAATTCCGCGAGCGGCCCCTCCCTCCAGTCGTGGTGTCCCGTTACTGCCAGAGGCGCCTCTTAATGGCTTTTCCTTTCCTGCGCCCGGCCGTTCTGTCGTCCCTCTGTGGTCTCTCTCCACGACTGGACGGAAGGTCCGCGCACAGTTCTAACAGCCAGCGCTGCAGTACGGCGGAGACGCGCGTGAATGGAGGCGGCCGACTGCAAGGTTTATAGAACCGCGTGGCCGTGCTCCACGTGCGTTCCAAGCAGAACGTGCAACCTAGCTAGTGGAACCTTTCGTTGCTGTTGCCGCGTGATTTTTCATATGCCGCCTGTAGGTGGCGCGGGCAATAGCAGGCGGCAGTTGGTTTTCTGCAGTAGATGTAGAATATCATTTGCTATAGAAAAACCTAACATCCGTGAATTTTTTAATAAAGGAACACTGTAAATATCCCTTGTGTATGAATTTTAGGTCTTATATTTGCGTAATGTCTTGTTCATGTTCAACAAAGTTGGCAAGTATGAACATATAAACCGGGCTTAGATGCTCACATTTGACTGTGAGTATATAAGGCTATTGCGCAGTGTACGTTTTATTACTTTGGCCGGGTGGCTGAATCGAGTCACAGACAGACAGATGGACAGACATGCATACAGACAGACCAAAATTTCTGGGTTTAAGTTGCCCAAGAAATACTATCGTCTTTAAAAATGAAAGAATCTCACACTTATAGCAACAACGATGGAGTAAATGTCTTTGCGGCAGCGAAGAAGAAGCAAATCGATCGGCTGCAATCGTGGACTTAAACCTTCGTGATGGTCATGGCGGTTGCGTACAGCTTCGCTACCTTCAAGTCTTACGTATTAGGTTGAGCTTCCTTCATTTTTTCGCGTTCGCTCTGGTCCCAGAAAAACGTTCTCGAGCTGCTCAATGCACCGCATCAACTGTTGGTTACCACCGCTACATTCTACGTTGTTGCGAAGCAGACGCACCATCTTTGCTGTTTCTTTCGTAGGCACTTCTCGAGGCCCCTCTTCGTCCTCACGATCAGATGCATCGTCCACAGTTCTCTCAGCGATGTAGGCGTCGGACAGCATTCCGGTAACGGGAACATCGGCCTCGTACAGCGTAAAGTTGCCGTTCACGAGCGCGTTCGGCGATTAGTGGGAGCCGAGCGTTAGGACGGAGGCCTTATCAGCTGTCTGTAGCGGACTTTGCCTTGCGTCCTCCCTGTCAACATTTCGAGATCTCCGCGGTACACCGAAAAAAAAAAAAAACGTTTGGAGATAAAGTGGGGCAAATACATAGTGACTATGGGAAGTAAATGCACGGGGAAAAAAAGGTTCGGCTGAACCGATTTTTTTAGACATTTGAGTTCGAATTAACGAGGGATTACAGTATGTAACTTGGGATTTCCTGGCGTAGCAAGCACTGCCGCTAGAGGGCTGACCTCTCCACTTAACACTAAACAGTTCTCTCTCTTTCTCTCTCTTTCTCTCTATCTCTCTCTTACTTTCTTTCTCTCTACAACCTAATAACTCGGGGAAGGTAAGTGGATAGCTATCAGTGCTCGTAAGCACCCGCGCATTCGCCACCTCCCCGCGCTTGACCCTTCCTGTGTCTAAATGAGTACCGTGCGCTCAAGCATACATCCAGGCTGTGAGCGCATAAGGCGAGCTTCGAAGCCCGGGAGCTGCACAGACTACCAAGTAACGCAGCCGAGTCCTCGATCCCTCGAAGACGATGCTCAGCGGCCCGAGGCAGTTCAGCGCTCGGTATGCGCGCAGGACCGAATACCTTCTTGCTTGCCCCGTGCTCCTTTTCAAGTGCGGTGCCCACGCGGTGGGCCTCTCCGATGATAAACGAGCCTTGCTGGCGTCGGGCGTTATTGCCTCTCCATCTGGGCCGTGCCTCTCCGTCTCGGGTGGCTCCTCACCTCCGCGAAGTCTTGCGCTCCGCGCATCACGGAAGTGTCATGCGTCAGTGTCGAGATAAGCCGGCGGTGCTCGGCCCATGGGCGGCGCGATCTAACGAGGAATTTCGTCGCCGTTTAAGGCACAGGGCGCTTTACTAGCACGCGTTGGCCGCCACAGGTGACCGCCGTCTTAATGAGTGATGTGGCGCAGCCGCTTTGCAGGGACTTCTCCTTGCCGGCAGGGGCGGCCAAGTCGACGTTGAAGTGAAACAGGAGAGTATAATTTTTTTTTAAAGCGTCGCTTTATATGGCTAGGCCAAAGGGAAATCCAGCGGTCCCGTGTACGCAGAAATGTCCTCCGGCGCAACCTTAACGCATGTGCAAAAAAAAAAAAAACAAAAAAAAAAAAAACAAACAGCTTTCAGTGGATTGGAAAAACTTTTTTTATTTGTCGTTTTTTAGTGGTTGGGCGGTTCTCCCCCGGGGTCTTGTACCACGTGCTACAGCTCCCGACGGGGACAGTAGGGTTGGCGCCCTTGGATCAGGGCTCCAACGGCCTCTGCTGCTTTGCGTGCCCGCTGAATCAGGCCGATGTGGTCTTCACAGCAGTCGCTTGCCAGCACTGCCTCCCATTACGGTTTCCGATTTTGGGGACAGCCGTTGTGCTTTGGCATTCCCATGTGGTGTGGTAGAGGGTGGGTTTTTGATGGCGCAATGGACATGCGTCTGCATATCGAGTAGGGTAGATTTTGCTCAGGACGTTTAATGTCGGGAGCGTGCCCGTCTGCAGCTGTCTGAGAAAGAAGGGGAGAGAGATTGGCTGGGTTTATAGACGGCGTATACCCTAGTTACACGGCGGAAGTAACCGCAGTTACGTTTAACCGTGGTTACTAAACTTTAACCGCGGTTATCGCGAACTGCGGTTTTGGCTGTTAAACGGGAAATTCCAAGTGTGTCGACAGCGGCCACTTGGTTGTGAGCGTAACAAAAATAAATTACCACACTTTTAACTCCACGATAAAAAACAAAAGAGAAGCAGTGTAGACAAAATGAAATATCGTTGAAGCAGTCGCATATCAGACCCAAACGCAACGCACTCGCGCGCGGCGAGGAGAGGGGCTTCCCCAACAGCTCCCAACCGCGGCTTGGTTTGCTCAGGTCTGCTCGGTGTTGGGAACTTTAGGCTTAGCATCGCGGTGGATATTTGAGCGCCGCTATCTCTACAACTGCGAATTACAATCCATAGCACAATTTTTCACCGCACTAACATCCACTTTCTCGCACGTGGAAGTTCTTTTCCGCGATCAGATTGATTTCGAAGAGCGGCGACAACCTCTTGCTGCCGTGGTCTGTGCCGGTTCGAGCCGCTTGCAGTGCCGTGCGGGCAGGCGCGCCGGCGTGTTTGCAGGCACGGCCGACGTGCGCGCCGATCGTTTCCGAGTGATAAAAACGCTTCATGATTGCCTGCTTTATCCATCTTTTTCTGGCGGACGACGCGCGTAATTTACAAATTTAGCACGGCTTTTGTCGTAGTTGATCGGGTGGATCGGGAAACGAGCCGCTGCTGACGGGCAGTCGCGCTGATTGCGAGAGCGACGCAAAGAACGCAAGCGCCTCTTGGGGGCAGCTTTGGGGCGCCCGCTGTTTGAGAACCTTCGTCACCTCCGAACGCCAGGTGATTTTTTTTTCTTTTTCGCCTCCGCTGATGCGCCGCCACTTGCGTCCGAACTGACTTGTGCGATTTTTAGCATTGCGGCTGCGGGAACTGCGGTTAGCGTGAGCGAACTGAGGTGGCCAAGCTCAGTTTGCGTTAACCATGGCTAGCGGGGTAACCGCGCAGTTTCGCCTGTCGTGTAACGCAGCAAACTCCGGTTTTGTCTAACCGCGGTTTGCTTAACCGTGGTTAACTGTGCCCGTGTAACTAGGGTAGTAGTTACACTATCGCATATACCGACATTGATAAGTGGGAACGGAGCATCGGAGTTGTTGAACAACCTTTATTGGAGCGGAGGAGAAGGGAACATTTATTTGGCAACAGGGTTTTGGGACGGGGATATGGTCAGCCTGCTACTTCCGGTAGGCCGCAAGCCGGCGCCGAATCCAGAGCTCGTTGCACCAGGGCTTTTTGAACTTCCGGCGCCGAGCTGGTTAGCGCAGACTCCCACTGCTCAAGCGATGGGCTGTTAATGGGTTTGAGGTTATCTGGGCAGGAGATTGCGAGATGCTACATCGTAAGGGGGTAAGCTGCAGTTGGGGCAGGCCAGCAAGAAAAAGGATGGTGGTATCTTCGACAACATTAAGTGGCTGTAAAACGTTTCCGTTTGCAGTCTTCGGAGTATGTATGCGTTATGTGCGTGTACAACTCCACTCCTGCTCTCGACAGGGCTGGTCTCGTCTCTCTGGCCCCCCACAACAACAATGTACATTACAGTATGCTTGGTAGTTTGATAGTGATGGGTGTGGAGGAGGATATGTTCTTCTCGTGCGTGTGTAATGTCAGAGCATTGAGTTGTAAGGGAGGTAGACAGCTGCTGTACTGCTGGCCGAAGGTTCCGTGCCACTCGGGGTTTCCTGTCCAGAAGTTGGGAATGCCCAGATATGAAGGTCGCGGGCGGCAGCACGTGTTGCCTCGTTCCCGACAAGGCCTGAGTGGTTTGGGGCCGGGGCAATGGTCATTTCGATGTCGTCGGGAGGCGTTTTTTAAGGATGGGAGCGGGGGTTTAACCAGAATGCGCATAACCAGAATGCGAGCGTTCGCCCCTTGCGCTGTACACCATTGTAAGCCGAAGAGCAAAATGCCTATTGTACGGGGGCGTCCGCAGATTCTGTCCTTCCTAACGTCATCGAAACAAATTGTTAAGATTGTTAAGCATCATTTTCCAGAAAATGATAAGTGGCTTGCGTAATCTTAAGGCGAATAAGCGTATACTCAACGTGAAAAAGAATATTAAAATAACTGTTTATTTGCTCTACTTCTTTGGCGAACTTTCGACAAAGCGTGCGGTGTCGAGCGCCAACAGGTCGGTGGTTCGCCGTTCTTCTCGATTTTCCTGATGTCCTTCTGAGAAGCCGTGCGCCCCCCCCCCCCCCCTCAAAAAAAAAAAAAAAAACGGAGCGAGTTTTTCACGGCCAAGGGCCGGACAGTGAAGGGAAGGGGGACAGCAATAAAAAAAAAAAAAAGGCAGGCCAAAGCGCAGGGAGATTCTTCATTCCACATTTTACGGGCAAGCTAGCCAACGAGAGCGTGGCAGTGCCTTCGGCGACGCCAGGTCGGGTTTTACTGCCTTTTATACCGCTCTCTCTCTCGCTCCCTCTTTCCTTCTATCCGTATATCTATTTGCATGCTTTCATCTTTGCTTTTTTGTATTCTTATTCTTTGAGAGCAGTGCCTTTCTCCCTTCTTTGTACGAGGGAAAGACAACGCTGTTTGCACGATACGTTCTTATTGCCTCCGGCCGCGCTTTAGATTTCTTGGCGATCTACACTGTCGCCTCTGACGTAGAAGGCACACGAATTCACTTTTTTCAATTGGGCGTTCGAAATGCCGCTGGCCGTATAAGTCTCCCTTGTGTTACGCAGGGAGAGATTGTCACTCAGAAAGGGAATAACTACGTCACCTGCCTCCGTCTGACAGCGTATCGCTTCGGCGTGGGTTTGGGCCTCCTCCCATCGGAGGTGGAGGCGAAGGACGGATCTCCGGTTTGCTGTGCGCGCGGCCGGGGCAATTTTCTCACGAGACGGACGAAGAAGACGGCCGTGGAACGGATGTTTTCTAGAGCTCTCTGCAGTGTCCACGGGCACGTTTGCAATTGGGCACTCTGCAATGACCGCCGCATAAATTTTCGGCTGCTGAGTTTGTTCTCTTTATTTTGCCCTCATAAACGCACCAATCGCATTCAAAGAACTATACAAGAAAATGTACAAAAAATGCGCCAGTTGAGCTTTGCATGCGAAGCCGTCGAGTGCATAAAATTACTGGGGCATGCAATCAAGCATGCGCAAGGTGTGCAGAATTTTTGTTAATTCCCATCTAGCTCCGATTGGACCGGCAGGCTTTCACCAATCCATTGGCCAGTCCTGCGTATTGTAAGGTAGGCAATGCAAATGGGCGTACGTCAGTAGCAGTATTTTTGACACAAAACAGTCCGCCAAAAAGGGCTGTACGTTTACTGCTTATGGCTTCCCAATCGAGGTGAATTGCAAATATTATTTTGCTTGCTGGACCCCGTCTTGACGTAAATGTGTACAGAAGCTACGAAGCTTCAGCTTTATCGCGAAAGGATCTGTGGCCGGGCGGGGAGTGTCCAGCTGCTTTGATACCCGTGGTGCCTGGTTGCCATTACTTCCAAGAGTACTTGGTTTCGCAAAACTACGGTTGAGACAGTCAACGCTCGCACACCGTAACAAAAGCTTGAGGGTGGGTCAAGTCAGTTTGCGGCTGCGTTTAACACTCCGATGCTGCACTTGGACCAGTGTGCTAAGGTGGTGGTGGTGATGATGATGTCTATTAACAGATGGATCTAGCCTTGCCGGCAATTGCTCTCCCGATCGACACCTCCTCGCCGCTATGCGCAGGAAATCACCAGGAGCCACTGAGGCGTGTGTCAGTTAAAAACCCGAGGAGCAGGCACAAAATGTCTCTTCTCGCTATCTAATGTCCTGTAGGAAAAATTGTACCATCCAAAGTGTCATGCGGAGCGGCTCTCCCTCGAAGTTCCTTAAACAAAGCTAACCTCTCCATCGCATGCTAAGGAATCTGTTTGGAGTGGAGTTTTCGTATATCGCCTTCATCCGAAATGCAGCATCCACGGCCAGTAACCGTAGCCGTGACCTTGGACACCACCGCGACATGGACCTCCTGTGACATACCACGCTTCGACTGGATGTCTGCGACGTTGATTTTAGTAACCGTCTTTAGAGCAAAAACTTGGGACGTGTTTTAATTTTGTTATAATCTTGACTCCTCCTGCGGCTACGTTTTTTTCTCTCCCTTTTATATTTTTTTCTCGCTTAGAAAATTCGCCGAGGAGCTGAGATTTCAACCGCGATGGTTGGTCTTTGGCGACTCGATCGTATAATTCGTTTGGATATGCATGACTGGATACACCTGTGTTCTTCAATAATATCAGAAACAGAGCTCCGCTGTTTACCTTCGGGTTGGTTCACATATCGCCTCGTTCGCCACGGACCGGTCATGGCCCCGATTCCGTGGAGTAAAACTCGTCCGACCGCGATGGCTGGAGAGGATGTGGAGGTGCGTAGTTGTAGAACATCGCAGTGGATGAAACCAAACAGGTTGCTGATACTACAAACGAATCATTCAGTGAGCAGACTATATACTGCTTACTCTGTACTGTTATTATTTCGTCGCCGATAAAAACGCCCATCCGGCCGTTCTTAAATGAAAGAAGGAAGACTGGTATTTTTCTGCGAGTGCGTGGTACGCCCGAAGCTCGAAACTTCCTGTCGCGTCTTATTAAAGACAGGTATGGTGATAGATATCTATCCTTATCACACAGGAAGTCCTTGTGTAGGAAACACCCATCCTTTCTTGCACCCCCTCGATTCGTCATGCGGGCGGTATCACGTGTTAGTTCAACGATGTGACGCGGTTTTCCTTGACTCCTACGCGTACTTCTCGACTCCTCTAGTGGCCTAGTTGATAACACCGAATAGCGAGGAAGGAATGCTAGTTGCGAAACGTAATAATCACCAATTCGCCAGCTTAGCTTCCGTTATTCATGATACGCATTTGGCTCAGGAGGAAGTGCAACCCGCGCCTATTCCGGAACAGTGGCACACCCGATCTTTCACGCTGCAGAAACTCTTTTTTTCAGAAATGACTTCGTGGCAGCGTATAGTGTGGCTACCGTCATGAAACCTTTACTGGACGCTGTCCGAGCGTCTATGTATTGGTGCTTCCTGATTCTCATAAGATAGCTTTACATGCTTTAACTCGTGTGCGCCGACTTTTACAGCCACCCTTATTTTTTTTTTTCCTGCGTGCGTAAACCTACAAAACCCGCTGCCCTCCTTCTCACTCCGACACAGCCTCTTCCTCCGACCATCTGTTTGCCTCCGGCGCTTCATATTTTGACGTAAGATGGCGCATATTGCCCGTAGAAAAATGTCGGCCCGGCTTTGTATTAGTGTTTAGAAGTGAAGCCAACCTTAATGAGGTGGGTGTAAACTTGGGCGCTTTGTTAGCTGGCTTTCCCACATTCTGTGCTGCGAAGTGAAGCCTACTCGTAAAGAAAAAAAAAAGCGGTAATGGGTGGGAACGCGGGGGAAGAAGACCACCGACGACGATCGGGCCGTGAACGCCTAGCGCAAGCGCGATGCCCGTCGGAACCCTGAAATATCGCGTGTCGAAAAACGAAGACGCGGGTGTGGCAACAATATCGATTAAAAATTCCCCGGCTGGACGGCGAGTTTTGAGCGCGGGGTTTGAGGTCAACCAATATCCCAACTCCACCTTCACCGAGTGGAATGGCATTGGATATTGTTTCTTATTTCTTCTCGCAGTATTCAAGGTCATCAGGCATATTCGCTCACTGGGACCTGTCGTTTGAAAATTTGTGCCGCTGCTTTGGCTTAATCTTTCCCGTCACCGACACTCCCAATATCCCAACATTCAACGAAGCTAATTTCATCGGCAGTGAATCGCGGTGACGTCTTCTCAGTGTCATACGGTCGCTTACCTTCTTTCGTTCTCCTGTTGTGACGTACTGGCAGTCCTTTCTTTTTTTGTTATTTTCGTAGCATCAGAGACGATCCTGCACATCTCCATTAAGCGCTCGAAGTGCGCGAGCCCTATCCTCCTGACGTGCCGCCTTCCGTTACGAAGCGTCTCGTTTTGTCCTATTCATCGGAGGGGTTCCTAATAACGCGTTTCTCTTCGCGTGCAGGCCAGCCCATTACGATCGGGGTACACATTCGAGATCCCTTTGTGGTCCGCTCGTCTTCGCGCATGCAATACGCTGCTATACTCCAAACTTGCGGCCTCGCTGGCATGCACTTTTCAGCGCTTGGTCACGGTACTCAAACCCATGTCGCGTGACTCCTCGCCGAGATCTGCACGCCACGATGCCTTTCTCTCTCTCCATCGGTTCTTACCCCCCCCCCCCCCCCCCTTCTTTTTCTAGCGCACTTACATAAGGGTACGCCTCTGGAGGAGAATCCGGGGGAGAGAGAGGGAAAGAAAGAAAGAAAGAAAGAAAGAAAGAAAGAAAGAAAGAAAGAAAGGGAGAGAGCTCTAAAAAGGCTCGTCTGTGAACGGTGAGCAGTTGAGGCTTCTTCCTAATTGGGCTCGCGTGCCGCGGTTTGCTTTTCAGCGGCCGGAAATCAAGAGCGGTCATCGTCTTGGCTTGGCTTGGCTGATCCTGTCCGGTGGTTACGGCCGCGCTCTTCTTTTTACGAGCTGGAGAGCAACTCGCCAGTCTTTGGGGGTAGGGAGACTACGAAGCGGCGCCGCAGGGAAAAGCTTCGCGGTTGAGCACGCGTTTGGAGGGAGAGACGTCGGAGTTGTATACACGCCTGAGCGTGATTCAGTGTTCTTCTGACGCGTTCAGTGAGTGTCTACACCGTCCGTGTGTGCCATATCCTGCGAAGAAATTTCAAGGCTGCGTGTCTGTAAACACCTGCGAAATATACAGGGCAATTTATTTGAACCAGCCGCGAAACTTTAAAATTAAGCTGCGGCCGTAACCCAGCCGTCGTGTCTGTGGGTATGTTGTGGAGCTGGGCGAGCATTATATGTGAGGAAATGCGTAATTTCCTGGTTATTAATTTGTAAACATCCATAAATTAGCTTTAAGCTTACATTTTTAATTAGTACTGGATTTAGGGCACATGTTACGTTTACAGTGGCAAAATTACAGAAGTTCATGTTCTTTGAACTTCTGTTGTTCATAGTACATCGTTTGTAGTTATGTCCCGTCCTGCTTGTGCCCTTCACTGGGCCTGCAGTATTGTGTAAATAAATAAATAAATAAACAAAATAGAGGTAAGAATGCCTGCAGCGAGCCAACTTGAAAATTTTGGAATCTGTTCCGCTTGATTTTTTAAGTCACCGTAGTCAAGTGACGTAACTAACATTGATTGATTGTAGGGTTTAACTTGCCGACACAACGCAGGCGATGAGGCGCGTCGTAGTGGAGGGCTCCGGATTAATTTTGACCACCTGGGGATCTCTAACGTGCGCCGAAATCTCGTACACACGGGCGTTTCTGCTTTTCGATTGCCTCTATCAGAAAAGCGGTCGCCGCGGCCGGGAATCGAACCCGCGTCCTCGTGCTCAGGACGTAACTAACAACGGACGGAGTAAAATAAAAGGCATGGGAGTGCGGCGCTGTCATGTCTCGGTCTCATTTTACTCACGTCTCTTGTGATGTCTCAGCAGTTTTACTCAGTCTAAAGTTAGTCTCGTCGCGTCATTATTCTGAGCCAGTTTTCTTGTGAAATTTTAAACCCCGATGAAAATGCTTCGTCCAACAAACTCAGTTTTCCTCACTCCTCAGTTTCCTCTCTCTCACTGGGCCAAAAAACAGAATTTCATATACAAACGAGCCAAAAACGTGGAAGTATTTCGTATACACACGAGTAACCTATTTGTTACGTGGTTTCATGCTGAACTTCGAAACACTTTCTCTCTCTCTCCTAGCATGCTTGGGAGCTCATATGACAAAGACACCACACTGCATGTTATTGACGAAGGTGAGAGTTGCGCTTTTTCTACGAACCTTGGAGGGCGGGCAATGCTAGCGAATGCGGTTGAACTAATGAGGTCGCACATAAAGTATGAAACGCAAGCGCCCTAACAAATTCCCCTCCCTCTCTTCGGCTTTATGGACATGACGCAAATCTCTAACACGAGAGGTAGGCTACACCGAAATTCCTGGTTTTACAGGTTCGCCGAAATCGTAAAGATGGTTCGTTTTCGGGGATCGTCCGTAGTCATCGAAGCCGGAACGATGTGCACGTTCAACGCGCCGGTTTTCTTGTTCAAAGAGCCAACGACCTTTCGCGTCGTAACCTCTCTAGAAGCGAGACTGTACATTAAAAAAAAGCTACCCAGCTCGTTCTTTTTTGTTGTTGTTGTTGTTGTTGTTGTTGTTGTTCAAGCTCGACGGGAAAATTACTGTTTCCAGCGAGCTTCAAGCAGGCCGCAAAAATGCGAACAGTTCGTTAATCTTCAACAAGCCTCGCTGTCTGAATCTCGGGGAAAGGGCTCTCGTTGTACACAGAGTAGCATTTAACTGGCGTGCACGCCAGTTAAATGCTACTCTGTATACAACGAGAGCGCGTCATACGTATAAAGCAAGAGGGCGTGCATCTACGTTGCTCGGCAACAGCCGCCCAGCTCAGCCCAGCTTCGTACGATTCCTGCTGTCGCAATAAACCGAGACGACGAGGGTCAAAGCCAACCGCTATGCCCGTCTGCACTTTTGTACGCGTTTGTGTACCTGCCACGCCCTCCGAAATTCTTGCGACCGACTCTTCCCCTCTCCTTCTTTTTCTGGACCCGTTCTCTTGGAGCAAGTGAGCCGGCCTGTCGCGCTAAGAACCGTGTACAGCGCGTAATCCCCGCCGAATAACAAGTGTTCTTAGGCGTCATTCGCCGTCACGAGCGTTCTTGTTCGACGGGCGATCCACCGCCTTCGGCGTACCGCATACATGCATGCCGCGGCGTCCGTTTCTCGTGCATGTTTCCGCAGTTTCGTTTCGTTGTCTTTTTCTTTCTTTTTTGGAGAGTCCCGTACGTGCTCATTACAGCGGGGGGATATCAGCTTCGCCCGAAGGCTGCTGGTTGCATATATGCAAAGGGCGCAAGGGCCCCGATGGTGCAAGCAAGCGTTGCACTCATCGAACGTGTCCCTGCTCGAGCGCACGACGGGCCGGTTTGCCTGCGAGCGTGCAGTGTGTTGTTTGTTGAGCGTGTTTGTTGTTGCGAGCGCGGAAAAATAATTGCGAACTGATAGGCGAGGCGTGGTGACCCCCCCGGGGGCTACCACGACTCCTTCTGTCCGGCGCAGCTTTCGTCGAGCAATTTGCTGGTTGCTTTCGCGGAAACACGACCTGGATGTGCTAACGCGAGGCGTGCGTTGGGTTATGAGCGTGAAAGCGACGTTTAGTGGGCGAGAAATCTGTTTGCCGAATGGGGCCTCTGCCGCACGGTGGTGCAGCTGTTCTTGGACTGCCAGCGGCGTTTGGTCTTCTGGTACCGTAACAGTGTGCGCCTTGGAAGCTCCAGCGTTGCTGTCCTTGAAACCGAACCGTTTTTCTTATCGAATGTTACTGACAACTGGACTGAAATTTCCGCTACTTTTAGGGACGAAGCCCCTTAAGGGCTGGGGCTTCGATTACAACGATGACGTCGTCGTCGTAATCGTCGTATCATGTAGTCATGGTACTAAAAGCACCGGGAAACTCGTTTACGCCTCGCGCTAGAACGTTAGAACGTAACGCATACTGAAAAACACCGGGACACTCGTTTACGCCTCGCGCTGGAGCGCTTCGTAGCGCGTACTAAAAAAAAACATCGGTGCATTCGTTTACGCTTCGCGCTGGAGAGCTTGGTACATTAAAGACCAGAGACTTTTACAACAAAGCTGTGTACTTGTATCCCCCAACGGTTTCATCTCCGTTGTCAAAAACGCCAATGCGCCAAGACCACTGTTGATAAGGTGTCGGCACCCCTAGCCAGACAGTTTCGGCCCCCCCCCCCCCCCCCCCTTCCCTTCTAAAAATCTCATCGCATCGCATCGCGTGCTTTGCCCCTCACCAGGTTTCACGTTAGCGGAGATGGCTGGAGTTTTTTTGTTTTGTAGTTCCTGACATGACGTAATGCAGCTGTAACTGACTTAAGAAAGTACTCGCTGAATCGCGATGCACTTCATCTTCTAAACAAAGTGAATCGAAACACAAAGTCGATTTTTGGGAGGGGTACGTGTATCGCAAGGCTACTCCCTCGGTAGCCACTCTCAGTGCACCGTGTTTCCCGGGTGGTCCATGCACCGGTTGTCAATTACAGGTCCAAGTCCACGTTTTCCTGTTGATGTTAGTTATGATGCCGTTCATCAAAGTTGAGAGGCCTGAACTGACATTTATATACGCATGATGCTTAAGCTCTTCTAACGATTGTTTTTGTTAAGTATTTTGGTATGGTTTACTGTCATAGTTTCCTCCACGCACCCTATGGGGGACACACAAGAAGCAGAATCGAGGTCTCCGGCCACTTGCGTGGCGGCTGTTTCTGATCGGCGGTCATGCAGGGAAGAAAAAGCGCCGTACAAGCCGGCAGGCAGGGTCGTGCGACCGCGGCATTCGTGACCGCCTCACTGTCGCTGTCTTTCTGGAAAAGGACCCATTGTTGGTACAAGGGAGCGCTCTTCTAGCGTGCACGAACGACCCCTCGGCCCGAGGTCGTGATGCGATGTAGCAGGTGACGTACACGACGGGCCCTCGCTATAAAAGGAGACGCGTCCAGCGGCGAGGCCGATACTTAGGCGAGGTCTCAATCACGATGCCGCGCCAGCTTTTATACACGCATTGTGGACACTGGCTGGGCGCGGGAGAAGGCTTCTGCTTGGCTCTCGCCCGCGAGACAGGACGGTTGTTTCGTCTGCGTCGGATCGTCTGCTTGCGAAGCTGTGGCAGACGACAATGCAGTTGTTACGAGGAGAGCGGCTGGGAGTGGAACGAAACGTCGGGAGCCTTGTCGTCCTAATACGCAGCTTTGCTCTGTTCTCTCTTTGCGTGCTTGTTGTTGCAGCTGGTCGTTGACAGCAGCGTCTCGCTTGTGTTTCTTGTTATCTTCCTTCTTCCCTCTTTCTCTCTCTGGGTGTGTAGGCGTTATTCGTGGCCGCCTTCGCCCTCGGCGTGCCGTGAGAGAGTCTCAAACCAGGAAGCAAGCGCGAAGTGGCTTGACATCTGGAGCGTCGCGGTCCCGCCGGCAGCGAGGCGCCTGAAAGAACCGTGTGATTTCAGTCCGAGCAGAACTGTCGTTACCTGCTTTCCAGACTCTCTCTTACGCGTTTCCGACTCTCGCCGCCCTTTCTGTCTCCGGCCGGGCTTCCGCGAAATACCTTTGTACTTCCCGCCTTGTTGACGCCGTTCAGGAACCTGTGTCGGGTCGTTCGGAAACGAACGCCGAGCGCCTGCATGCGTCATAAAGCACTCCTTCCGACGCGTTTTGTTTCCGAAGGGTATTGCACGCGGAACTACGTACGCTGCACGCGTGTGAAACATTGAACTTTAGGGTTCACATCTACGGGAAATCATAGCGTGAATTTTTTAAATGTGAAAGTGTTTTATTCCGGGATATACAAACATTTCACTGACGTCATATCCGTCACGGAACTTGCGCCAGTACAACGAAGCAAGCGGCCTGTAAAGGGTGCACCCCTGCACACAGGGTCTTCTTGCGGAGAAACAACCTTCAGAACCAAATAGTATGTCATCACCCCGTGTCATCATCATCAAACCATGTCATCACCCCGATACAAAGGGGAAACCAATAGAAATCATCATCATCATCATCATCATCAGTACGTTATACTTAGGGTTGTTCGTTTTCGCGTCTTGTATTTTAATACGAACGTGTTTTATACCGGGATACACCACGATTTCACTCACGTCATATCCGTCACGGAAATGACGCCAGTACACCTTTGCCGAAGCGACCCACCAGCAAGACGTCGCTCGTCAAGCACACCCACAAGACAGCCGCCGACCCGCAAATCATGCTCAGCTGTAGATTTCGCTGCACATTTCACTTTCGTGTTTTACCGATTCCCATGACAGAGGAATAAACCAGAGTATTTTTTTTAGATTTCATGGTCAAAGGATACGAATTCTGGGCTGCCTTATTTCTTGCTGGTCGTATAGACTCAAAAACAGCAACTGTCATGTTAAATGCTGCTGTCACATCCGGTATCGGTACATGCACCAAAAGGAACGAGGTCCCTTTAAATGTTAAATAGTTCGGATTTGTCAGTAGATAAAAGCCATGCGCACAAATTTCGACGCTGCGCGACTTATGGTTCACTGCACTATTTTTTTCCTGTCTTCATTTGACATTTACCTAAGCGAAACAACCGTACAGTTGTAGTTATTATTGTGCATAGAACGTATTTGAGAGTTGTACGTCGCGAATTTGTCACATTTATTGTTACTCCAACCGTCTACGTCGCTGCAGTTGCGGAAAGCCGAAGCTGTTTTCACTATTTTGCAAGAACCCTGTACACCTTCATTGTAACCCTGTATAGAAACTCATATACATCGAACACTGGCATTAAAAAAGTCCCGGGCCATCTCCACTAACGTGAAACCTGGGGAGGGGCGAAGCATGCAGTGTGTAAGTGCATTCTTGGCGCCTTGGCGTTTTTGCCCACGGAGATGAAACCGTTGGGGGGTAGAGGTATACAGCTTTGTTGTAAAAGCTTTGTTGCGAGGCATAAACGAGTGTCCCGGCGTTTTTTTAGTACGCGTTACGAAGCGCTCTAGCGCGAGGCGTAAACGGGTGTCCAGGTGTTTTTTTTTTAGCAAGCGTTACGTTCTAGCGCGAGGCGTAAACTATATTCCCGGTGTTTTAGTACCGTGGCTATATGAGACGATAATTACGACGACGACAACAGCAGACACCAACAGCCCGAGCCCCTAAGAGCTTCGCCCCTAAAAAAATGTCTGTGTAAGTTGCACGTCAGCAACGTCTTAACAAAGCAGCGGGCAGCTTCTTTTTGTTCCTTTGGATACTGAGCCACGTGATCGCTGCCTAGAAACTCTCGCGAATTTTCACACGGAGTTATAGGCCGTTCCACCATACTACTGAACGTGTACTCGAGTCGCTCGACGAAGTAGCTACCGCCATGATGCGGCACGTCCCTTGTTCCAAGTCTCCCTTCGAATTCTTGCTTAACGAGCCGTGTCCGACGGCGATTCAAATAGAAAGCGGTGGCCTACCGTCGCTGACCGCATGCCGTGTCTTCGCGTCTTGCGTTGGTTGACTGCACGCGACCCCGCATTGCATTGCCTTAATACCATGGGCTGTTTGAACGACTCGGTCCCGGCCGGCTGCGTTAACAAAATACAACAAAATAAAATACATAAGCATGGTTACCAAGCAAACGAAGGTACAAATTTCGACAACTACAACTAAAAAAGGTAAAGATAAGGCATTAAATGTTAGTGAAATGGCAGCGTAAGACATTTGCCACATTTCCGGCTGCAAAAAAATGTGTTCAAGAAAGTTATTCCAGTCGCCAGTTGGTCGAAGAAGGTATGAAAATTTAAACACGTGTTCGGGTGAATCGTACGGGTTTGAGTTACGGCTGTGAGCTTGGGGCGCTTTTCTTGTGCATAACAAACTCATAAATGGCAGAGCGGATAGTCATATTCCGCAATAGCAAAAGGTGATATTTCGGCTTTACATTCAGCATCTTGCATGTTGTCCATTATGAAGTTGGCTTTCCCTCATTATCAGTATGCTTGCAGTGAACCAAGCTTCGCAGGGGTTTTTGTATCGTGTTGCATCGCCGTGAGGCCGTGGTAGCGGAATGTATGTACAGGTGTCACTGGCAAAAACAAGGAAGATAAAAGATTTAGTTGGTCTCGGAGGCCGGAAGATCAAGTAATGAAAAGTGCCTACACATGCTTGTCTTTTGAACAAATCTTATACTCTGCGACACTGACTGACAGGCGTAGATGACCTCAGTTATTCGCCGTGGTTTATGATAGCTTGGGCTAGGGCGTTCAGGATGTTATAAATTGATGTGCATGTCTGCAGCATACAGTTACTTCCGTGAACGTCAGATTGAACCTCGCGTAAGATGTCTATTAGTGTTGAGTTACATCTCGCAAACTTTCCATCTTCTTGCCTCATTTGTCTTATCTAGAACGTGGCGTATCTAAAATTTCGGCTTTCTTTGCCGGTTCTTGCACCAACTAGTGCTTTTCAGAGTTGTGTATCTGTTTTAGAAAGTTACAATCAAATATTTCCTTACTTCTTTTCGTTCCATAGGACGGTAAACATCTTTCACTGACATAGCGTGTTGCAGCCTTCGAGAAAATAAATTGTGGTTAATTCCTCTTTTGAGAAAATTGGTTAGAGCTTAGATTGTAGGTGTGAGAGTCTTCACAAATACAAGCACATGCGCGCACTCATGCCGACTCAGTCTGCGTCCCGCGTTGTTGAGGAGCAGATAACACGCCGTTGCCCTCCTTGATGGTGGCGAGTAATCTACTAATCTGCCGCTACCTTCCGCTATCTCTCACGAGGGAAGAGCTGGTGATGAATGGTCATGATGATGAAGATGGCGATTTGTCCTAAGGTACGTGCGTAGTGAGATGTTTTGATTGGAGTCCGGCATACGTCATGAACTACGATACGAAAAGGTTTTTATTGCCTTTGCTGGCCTTATCGTTCGGCATGACTGACCGGCGACACCCTCGCGACGCTACACCCTTCAGTCCCCCATATAGGCTTAGTTTGGAAGCTCTAGATTATCTAGACTCATTTTAGACGCCATCTCGACTATCTAGACCCCGTGTAGTCTCAATCTGTTGCGTTAGCAGTCTGTAGTACGGCGCCCCTTTCCACAGCTGACTTCTTGAGAGAACTGCTTCCGTGGCTATCGCGCACCGTCATGTTCTCGTGCAAACTAAAGGGGGCTGCGAAGAACAGAAGCAGCAATCAGCCCCTTAGTAACCTTCCCAATTGCCGCGTGCAGCGCCGCCTCATTCCAGCCTCCGCTGGACTAACATCGACTTACGTGGGGGTTGCAAGCTGCGCGCACGGCCAAGTCGTGCCTGCCTCCCAACCACATCACGCACCGGCCACGCTCTTACGTGCACAGACGCCCCTAATGGCGCAAACATCTGCCTTTCCGCCGCTCCCGTGTAAAGACTCCGAGACCGGCTGCTCCTGCCTGGCTCGGCGCGAAATAAATAGGCACCGTCGTCGGCACTAGGCTTAGCTTCGGCTTGTCTCCTCCCCTTGTATACACCGCATGAAGTGCACGTGCGTGCGTTTCTGCGGGGAAGCGCGCATTTGTCTTGTTCGCGCGGAAACGAACATTGGCCTGGTTGAATGGAGATGCGTTTGTTCGTCTGTGCGCGCTCCTTCGGAGTATGGGGGAGGGGGGGATTAACCGAGGGTCATGTAAGCAGTGCGTGTTTCTGTTTTCCTTTCTTTCCTTTTTTTTGGGGGGGGGACTATACCCGTATGTGGCTGCTACCTGCTGTGAGCGCACCACACGCTGTGCCGTAGTCGCTTCGGAGCTTCGCTCTTGTAAATGAGCGTCGTGATTTACGCTGGCGCTCTCGGAACGGGTAGTCCCGTTAGTTTTGTACCCCCCCCCCTCGCCTCTTTCGGCTTCTCCGTATTTGTCTCTTGCAACCTACACGTGTTCTAGTTTCTTTCCAGTTGAACATGGGTTGTGAGTGCGAAGACAAACAAACAGAAGTGCGCGCGGTGTTTCGCGTTTCCTCGTGCTTCTTGTTGGACCGCAAATCGATTTAGTGCGTTTTGATTAATGGGAACGGGCTCGTCTTTCTTTGTTTGCGCTACGGAGCTCGTTGAGACTGTGAGAAAGAAACGCGGGGAAGGGGCTGGCGGCGTCATTAAACCGGCGGCAGTGTCTGCAGCGAGGGGGGAGAATACTGAAAAGGTGAGGGGGGTTTTTCTTTAGGGCTAATGCTCGTTGGGATTCTCGCCGTTCGTCGGCGCGCTTTCAGTTGGTCGGCTTCGAGCTGTATTCAAAGGAGATTCGGCAGGATCGTTTTTCACCTACGTGAGCATGCGCGAAGTGCTTTTTGTCTCTGGCTAATTTATCATGGCAGGGCTAATCCTTGGTACGTTTACGGTGTTGTTGAGTGATTGCCCCTTTACGAACATCACGCACTCTGGTGGCAGCTAAATAATACACACACCACACACACACACGCACTTCGCACGCACGCACGCACGCACGCACACACACACACACACACACACACACACACACACACACACACACACACACACACACACACACACACACACACACACACACCCACACACATATATATATATATATATATATATAATATAGCCAATCAGAAAATGGGAAATGAGGGGCTCCGTGAAATAAGACAGAAAATAGGGGTTGGCAGTCAAGAAAACCTCGGAAAGCAAAGGGGAGGTTGTGGTGGGTCATAGAAAGAGTTGAAGAATTTTTTGAGTCGAAAAGAAAGTGGTGAAAAAATGCCCGCCGGGTGGGATCCGAACCCACGACCTCCAGAATACCGGTCTGGTGCGATAACCACTACGCTACCGGCGGGGCTGTTTCCCCAGCACTTTCTCGGGTATTTATGTTAAGGTATTTTTGTTTCCTGCACTTGGGGGTGGTAGCCAGCGCCACTCCGACTACTCGGGGTGAAGGGGACCTTCTTTTTAACCCCCGGGCCGTGACTCGAGTGTCTACGACATGTCGAGAGTGGTCGACCAGCGTTGAACCCTCTTAAGCTCCCTTTGGCACCAAGACTGCCAGAACAGAGGCCCTCGCTAAGCATGTAGCCAATCGGAGTGGCGCTGGCTACCACCCCCAAGTGCAGGAAACAAAAATACCTTAACATAAATACCCGAGAAAGTGCTGGGGAAACAGCCCCGCCGGTAGCGTAGTGGTTATCGCACCAGACCGGTATTCTGGAGGTCGTGGGTTCGGATCCCACCCGGCGGGCATTTTTTCACCACTTTCTTTTCGACTCAAAAAATTCTTCAACTCTTTCTATGACCCACCACAACCTCCCCTTTGCTTTCCGAGGTTTTCTTGACTGCCAACCCCTATATATAATATATATATATAGGGAGCAGTTGAACTTTTGAAGATGCCCCGCACGGGGCACCTTGAGTATTCATGATGCCCCGCAGGGGGCACCTTGTGTACTCAAGGTGTTTTGGTGAGTAGCGCCACCACGGTCCCGAGCTCCGCAGGGGTGCCTGCTGCTGTAGGCACTTGGTGTCTTGCAACACCACGGACCCGAGCACATGTGGGTTGGACCCACCCACGCCCTCGGCTGTGCTTGGCTTTGCCGTGACCGGGGAAAAGGGCATCCTGGTGGTTGAGCCAAAGCCAGGGTTGTTTTGGACCTTCGTGGCCCCCTGGCAGAGGCAACACACCACTTCGGCCCCCGCTTCCCGTAGACGGTGCCCCCAGTCTGACCCGACCTGGGGGGAATCAGCCAGTCGCCTCTTCCTGTCCTCTTCTCCATTCTTTCCCTTTCCTATGTTCTTTCCTAACCCTGTCCTGTCATCTTTTCTCTTCCTCATTTTTCCGTTTTTTCTCTAGGCGGCGAGGGTTAACCCTGTGCGAGGACATCACCCTAGATTCCGACCATAGGGTTATAGTGGCGAGGTACAGTTAACGTGTGCTTCAAAGCCACGTTCCCTTGTTGGGCTCGGTGGTGGGCGACTGGCCTCGCCACCGAATTGATTCCATGTTCTATGGCTATTTTCTCAACTCTCGCAAAACACCCTGATCGACCTCCTAAAAGGGGTCGCACCGAAGTACTCCGCACCCAACCACCTCAGGCAGCTTTCAGCAAGTATCTAGTTGTACACTCGACCGATGAAAAACCTATCACCGACCTGTCAGTCTTCTTAATTGCCAAATGTATTGAAAACATTGTCGGCAAAGACTACAACGCCAAAAAGATGCCCTCTGGAGACCTCCTTGTTGAAGTTATGCGAAAAAACCAAAGCGAGAACCTCCTGAAGCAAGAAAAAATTGCCAACTTGACCGTCACCGTTACGCCACACCGCACGCTAAACACTGTCCAAGGTGTTATCTCTGACAAAGAGCTCCTCCATGAGACAGATGATGATCTCCTTGAGGGACTGCATGACCAAGGTGTTGTTGGCGTCCGTAGAATTATTATGAGAAGAGATGGAGCAGAGATCAAGACCCGACACATCATCCTAACATTTGCTAGCTCTACCCTGCCAGAGACAGTGAAGGCAGCTTTCCTTAGCTGTCGTGTACCCGCCTACATTCCAAACCCGAGGCGATGCTTTAAATGTCAACACTACGGTCATGGAACTCTAGCTTGCCGTGGCAAGCTCACCTGTGCGAAATGTGGCGAGAATGATCACTCTTCTGATGACTGCAAAAACACAATCATGAAATGTCCGAACTGCAGTGGTTCACACGCTGCATACTCACGATCTTGCCCATCTTTCAAGAAAGAAAAAGAGATCATCCAAATCAAAGTAACCGAAAATATCAGTTTCCCCGAAGCACGCCAAAAGCACAAGATGTTTTCGGCTGCATCCTATGCAGACGCCGCCCGCCGGGGGTTGGGGTGACGTTTGGTTAGTACTGCGACACAATGCAGCTTAGCTGATGTGTCGCTGTCGTTAACCCCCTCCGAGCAACCACCAGCTCCTGCCTCTACAGCAGAGGCCCTGGTGGTTCCTCCTCCTGCTGGGCTGCCGTCCACAGCCGAGCACCCCGCCACTACGTCTGCGGAGCCCGTGGAGAATGTGGTGACGGGCGCTGTTGGGACTGGTCCGGCCTCTTCCAGTCCAGCTCCATTGGCCCGCACGACACCCAAGGGCATTGAGAGCATGAACTCAGGTGGCCCCACACGTACTCCTTCCCTTCCCGCACCGCAGGTTCCAACCAAGAAGCCTGCGGCCACCTCAGGAACCAATCCGCGAGGGGGATGTCGGATGAACACCATGTCGGTGCCGCCTGATTTGTCAGACGAGGACATGGACACCTCGGCATCTCAACCTGCCCAGCAGGCGCAAAATGAGCGCCGCGGCACTTTTGGCCGTGGGAAAAAACCACCTCAACGTACAACAGGCCCTAAACAAGACTTACTGACATGAACCAGAATAGGCAACTTCTCAACTACATCTTTATTATCTTTAATCCATAATAGCTGTTGAAAACATAGTTCAATGGAACTGTAGGGGTCTCATAAAAAACTTGGATGATGTATATGAACTCCTTTATAAACATCAATCCAGTATTGTTTGCCTCCAAGAGACACACCTGAATCCCAAGCAAAGTAACTTTCTTAAACAATACACTGTCTTCAGGAAAGATAGAGATGCCTTTGCTCATTCATCTGGTGGGGTAGCCATTGTGACGCGAAAATCCATTCCATCCCAGTCCATTAGACTACTCACCAGCCTTGAGGCAGTTGCTGTCCGCGTGATCATTTTTGGTCGGCTGATTACAATATGTTCCTTATACATTCCCCCGGATCATCAATTGTCTACCTCAGAATTTGAGTCGTTGGTAAATGAGCTTCTTGAACCATTTATCTTAGTTGGAGACCTAAATGCACACAACAAACTCTGGGGTTCTGGGCGAACTGACGCTCGCGGCCGCTTGATTGAACATTTCCTAGTATCATCTGGTGCGTGTTTGTTCAACAAAAAACAGCCCACATATTATAACATTACACACAACACGTACTCACACATAGACTTGGCAATCGGTTCTGCTGTTCTTTTTCCACTCGTTGAGTGGCAGGTGGAGAAAAACCCGCTTGGAAGTGATCATTTCCCAGTATTCCTGAAATGCCTAGACAGAGACCCTTACACTCCCACCTCAACTAAAAGGTTTAAAGAAACTGCTGCAGACTGGGAGAAATTTAAGCAGAAATCTCAACTCGCATACAGTTCCATAGAACACTTGGGTATTGATGAAGCTTGTAGCCTTGTCACGGCACATATCCTTGACGCTGCAGAGAACTTCATTCCCCAGACTTCTGGTGACACAAGTAACCTAAGGCGGCCCTGGTGGAATGAAGAGTGTCGACAAGCACGCCAGGCACAGAACAAGGCGTGGGGCATTCTTCGCAGGTACCCCACTGCGGACAACCTTGTAGCGTTCAAGCGCACCAAAGCCATGGGAAGGCGCATTCGCCGTCAGGCCAAAAACAATACCTGGAGGTCCTTCTTAACTTCAATAAATTCTTTCACCGATACAAGAAAGGTTTGGAACAGGATAAGAAAACTAAATGGACAAAGCACACGTGGCTTACCCCTTGTTGACACCACTGGTGGCACCCTGGAGGACCAGGCAAACGCGTTGGCACAACACTTCGAACACGTCTCAAGCTCTTCACATTACACAAGCACATTTATACACTACAAAAAGTCAGCTGAGCGGAAGTCCATACGTGACCACAAGCAATCAAACGACTCCTATAACTCTCCATTCTCCCTTCACGAGCTCATGACTGCGTTGGCTGGTTGCAAGCCTTCGGCACCAGGTGCAGATAACATTACGTACGGCATGATCAAACACCTTCATACAGACACAATCAATACTCTCCTGTTTTTATTTAACAGAATATGGCGTGCTGGGCACTTTCCTAAGGCATGGAAACAGGCTATTGTTGTGCCACTGCTGAAAGAGGGAAAGGATGCATCCTGTGTTTCAAGTTATCGTCCAATTGCCCTGACCAGCTGCTTGTGCAAGCTGTTCGAAAAAATGATCAATAGAAGGTTACTATACTTCCTGGAATACAATGGTATTCTGGACAGCTGCCAGGCAGGTTTTCGGTCGGGCAGATCAACAACAGACCAACTTGTCGCTTTTGAATCCTATGTGAAAAATGCCTTTGTTAACAAACAGTTTTGTATGTCCATATTTTTTGATCTAGAGAAAGCATATGACACTGCCTGGCGCTACGGCATCCTGCGAGACCTGAAATCTTTTGGAATTTGTGGGAATATGCTTAGTGCCCTTGAAAGCTATTTGTCTGAACGAACATTCAGAGTGAGGGTCGGGGCTGCATTATCCGCGCTGTATATGCAAGAAAATGGCGTTCCTCAGGGTGGAGTACTTAGTTGCACACTTTTTATAGCTAAGATGAACACACTTGGAAAAGCTCTGCCCCGTACCATTTTTTACTCCATTTACGTGGATGATGTTCATTCAGTTTCCGGTCCTGTAACCTGTCTATCTGTGAACGGCAGTTACAACTTGCCACAAACAGGCTTGTAAAATGGGCCGACGAAAATGGCTTTAAGCTAAATCCTCAAAAGAGCACATGTGTCTTATTTTCCAAGAGGCGTGGTATTCACCCTGAGCCCACCGTCCACCTCAGTGGAGTGGCTGTGCCTGTGAAGAAGGAACACAAGTTTTTAGGGATTGTGCTAGATGAAAAGCTGTCATTTATTCCACATATAAAGCTACTCAAAATAAAATGTATAAAGGCAATGAATATCCTAAAAGTCCTATCCCACCACTCCTACGGCGCAGATAAGATGTGCCTGCTGCGTCTCTACAACAGTTTAGTGAAGTCGCGGCTGGACTATGGGAGCGTAGTATACGGGTCAGCTTCGAAAACCGCTTTAAAAATGCTTGACCCTGTTCTGCACCTTGGGCTTCGCCTTTCGTCAGGAGCCTTCCGAACGAGTCCTGCACAAAGCCTATATGTGGAATGTGACCAGTGGTGCCTGGAAGACCAGCGCTTATAGACAGATCTATTGTATGCCATGAAGGCAACATCCATAAAAAATCACCCTTCTTCGTTTATTGTCAATGACACCTCTGCCATGCACTCGTTTCTCAGTCGGCCCTCTATATCTATGCCTTTCTCGTTGAGAGTGAGAGTGCATGCTGAAGAGCTTGGGGTTTCTTTTAGCGAGACTTACAAAACTTCGATCACAGACCTTGTTGCTCCCTGGGAAATGTCCCCCATTTCTTGTGATTTATCTTTCAGAGCCGTTAACAAAAGAACTGCACCAAGAGAACTCATCTTGCAGCACTTCCTACATCTACGACACAAATACCCCTACACAACGTTTTACACAGATGCCTCCAAGTCCGCCCATTCTGTGTCATGCGCTGCACATGGCCCAAACTTTGCTACCACGAAGACAATGAACAAAAATACCAGTATTTTTACAGCTGAGGCACACGGCATTTTAACCACTGTGGAACACATTACAGAAACCAGAATACACAGTTCCATTATTTTTACAGACTCCCTGAGTGTAGTATTAGCTCTCCATTCAGGAAAACCAACTAGAAACATTATTTTAAACCGTCTTATCAAATCCATAATGTCTGCTTACGCTCTAAAATTGACTGTAGTAGTGTGCTGGGTACCTGGGCACAGTGGAATTTCAGGCAATGAAATTGCTGACCAGAATGCTGCTGTGGCGGCTCTCCGCAGTGATGTAGATATCCCACATGTGCCCTACCTAGACATGAAACCACTAGTTCGGAGTATGCTTCGGAGGCGCTGGCAGGTACAGTGGGACACACAAATCGAAAACAAACTGCACATTATAAAACCACACATAGGGAAATACAACACAGAGAAACAGAACAGGTTCACAGAAATATCAATATGCAGATTAAGAATAGGTCACACACACGCTACACACTCATACCTTTTAAACGGAACCCCACCACCATCTTGTGAGAAATGCGGACGAAGACTTACAGTCCTCCATGTATTGATTGAATGCTTGGCATACCATGACGCAAGGAAACGACACTTCCCAGAACTATACACCTACATGATACCCTTACACCCATCCTTGTTTTTATCTGATCAACCCCCGATTAGAAGTGAACGCCTTTTAGCCTATCTCGCTGACATTGGATTTTTAACACTCATCTCATACCATGTGTGACATCAGGGCCACCCAATGCAAATAGTGAGGGCGGTTCTGAGCGTTTTCATAACGTGCCAGGGACGTCACCGCCATCCCTGCTATGTTATGGCGCTCCCAGCACACACATAAACATCGTCACTGTTACCCCTCATCTTATTCATCTTCGCTTCTTAGAGTAAGGGCCCTTTACACCCATATATACACTATTTTTATCAAGTACATCACAATCATCGCCATGGCATTTTAATAAATGTGACAAAACAAACATTGTCTTGGCGCTCTTTGGCCTCAGACGCCCTTGCGCCAATAAAATATACATAGTAGTAACTTTTGAAGATGGTAGAGAACACAAGAAAAGAAAACTTTCAACAAGGTAAAAGCACGATTGTTGAAAGTTTTCTTTTCTTATATATATATATTATAGCGAACTGCAACATGCGCCACGATTAGTTCGATATATCCAATAGTTCGATATAGGCGAACCCGCCTATAACGAGTTTATTGTTACGAGTTCGGAGTACGCGGGAATCCCCTTGCCATCCCCGCATGCAGAAACGAGCAAAATAAAGTATGTCATTACCATAATCAAAACAATCGATTTATTGCAAATAATAAAGCTACTTTCCGCCTTAACTGTCTACTTAAAAAAAAAAAAAAAGCGGTGATTTTTGTTTTCCCTTTCGTTTTGCAGCGTAAACTAGCACAGCATTCTTTACACGAGACATTGTTTTCACCAGTTCGAGTCCGTGTCCTTCAATATCGAAGAAATATTTTCGGAGGACATCGACTGCCGAAAGCACTTCGTTAAGCGTCGGACGGCTTTCACTCGCGACCTCCTCCGCCTCCTCGGTGCTTTTCATCAGCATTACGACGGTGCTGCTGATTGTGCCCGCGTCCGATGGGCTTACAGTGACGGCAACGTCGTCGTCGACACTCAGAAAATCTTCGAAGGGCACTCCTTTCGGCACAGCATCGCGAAGGTTGGCGAGCTGCCGTCTGTGTCCGGACTCACTGACTGGGCGGGTTCCATCGTGAGTTACACGCGTCGGAAACAGTTACGGAAAGAGTCGGGCGTCATGTCACTCCATACGAGGCGCGATGTCTCAATCGCGGCCTTTGCTTAGAAGTCGCGGCCAATCAACATTTCAATCGCCGCTCTTAAACCATGCATTTTGGCGGCCATTCTAGGCACGCCGAGTTCAATATATCAGATGTGAAGTTCGTTGTAAGGAATATGTTTCGCGTGTATTTCCGTAACTGATTTATGTTTGCTCGATATATAGCATAATTCGCTCTATCCGGATTCCTTATAGTCGGGTTCGACTGTATTGAAAGGCCCTCGGGGGTACTTAGTGAAGTAGGACGTTTATCTTATGACACAGCCTTCTCCGAACACCAGTCCAAAAATCAATGATGATGATGATCAGTCCAAAAGTAGACGAGGTGTTCCTCGATGTGTTTGATTATGAGGTTAGTGTAGAAGGGAAATAAATGAATTCCCATGCTTCGAAGCTTTGCGCTCAAAATGTGTGTGTGTGTGTGTACGGTGTGTGTGTGTGTGTGTGTGTGTGTGTGTGTGTGTGTGTGTGTGTGTGTGTGTGTGTGTGTGTGTGTGTGTGTGTGTGTGTGTGTGTGTGTGTGTTGTGTGTAATTTGTTATGCATCACAGGAATTTACATGCTCAAGTATATAAATTGTTGTCCGAAGTCATCAAAGACTGTGAGCGCGCACTTGAATGACGAGCGTGCAATTTTCTGTGCTGCATTTAATGTATTATGTGGCCGGCCCGTAGCAGCTTACGCCATCTATTCTAAAAAAATACTTTTCTTATGTATCCCTTGAGGTTAACTGAACGCAAGTAAAAGAATAAAATGCGCAAGAATATTCCGTGACATTCTGGCCTTATTTCTCGCGGTATTTTGACGAGAACCTGCAAAAAAAAAAAAAAGCACAGGAATGTGTCATTGGGACTGTATCCACTCTTTATTATCGCTTTGTTCTACTTTCGTGGATTTTAGTCGGTGGCAGATGCTTTCTTCCCGTTGCGTGTTTGTTCAAAAACAGATGATGCGAGCCTTTCAAGATCGCACCAAGCTTTATTCTTTTCCCTTTGTGACCACAAAAGAAAAATGTGCCGGGCGTGCGTGTGGGCCGGAGACACTTTACGCACACAAAAGGCCGGGAATCCTGGGTACTTCGTGGTAAGCAAGGAAAAGGGTGCGTGCCGATTCGATCTCGCACCGCTCTGCTCACCATTGGCTGGCGGTGCGCGCAAGTTGCACGCGGAAATGCCGCAGTACTACGCAGCCCAACTGCCCGCCTTGAGAAATGATCGTTCGCTGGCCCGACCGCCGCCGCTTTTGGCGAGCGTGAGACCGCGGTTTTGGGGATAGCACGATCGCGTTCTTCCGGGGTATGTTTTCGCGGGGCGCCTCGCTCCGCATACGGGTAAGGTTTGTGTTTCTCCGAGCTCGTATTCGTTGCGCAGTGTTATCCTGTTGCTAGCGAGGTCCAACGACTGAGTTCTGGCTGCTCGGCGGCCGCTAATAGAAAACTACCTGGTGGTCTTGATCTAATCACCTGGTTTGTTACGCAAATGGCCCTGATGGGAAGGCGTTGGTGCGAACGGTTTGGGTGGCGCCTCGCGTGCCTAATGACCATCGCTGAGCCGTCTACTAATAGCGTATTCGTTCTACGTCACCCCATTAGTAAAGCGATCACATCTTCCGGCATTGATATAGCGGAATTGGTTTGGCTTCCTTAGTGGATAATACGTTCAGAAGCGGGCGCGTGATTTTCGAGGGATCAATTGTACCATTAGGAAGCTGCGCACGAGAAAAAAAAGTAGTGGTGGGCGCGGATATGGTGATCCATAGCTCATGTTTATCCCGTCAACCGACGCCGTTGCTGCAGCTGATGCCAACTTTGGCCCTTGAGGGTTCAGTTGGGGCCGTGATCTTTCGGTGGGAGGGGTCGGGCGGGCCCGTTCATCGACGCGTGCTTCAATATACGCGCTGTCCGTCCACTGTCAAGCGTTGCCTCCGCTCGCGGCGCCACAACAAGCTGGCTTCCTCGAAAGCCCGCGAAGCCGGCTGCGCTTCTGCACTTGAAGTAGCCCGTGTCGTGTAATAATGGAAGTCCATCATCCGGCCGAAGGACGGCGATGCCGTGCCAGAGGCTGAGCGGGAAGGAGGACGGCCCCTCCCTCCTCTTCCTGCTCCGCTGCCCCTTTCCCCTCTCCCTCGGCGCGCCTACCGAGGCCCGCCGCGCGCATTTGACAGGTGTGCCGCCGCTGCCGCCGCCGCGAGCAGGTTTCCTACGGCGGCGTCGACTGGGCCGCCGAACAAGTGGCCCCTGTAATTAGTAGGCTACCCCTCCCGCCCCTCTTCCTTCCCCCTCGGAGAGCCTCGCCCTGCCTCCTCCTTGGATGGCCGCTGTTGTGGCGGTGCCGGCGGCTTTTCGGAGGCAATCTCGCCGTTCTCCATCGGCCGGCCCGCACGGCTCCCGAGACCATTGTGCGACTCTCTCGCGCGCGCGCACCTCGGCGCGCGCCTCTTCTTCCGAGGGGTTTTTCTTCCACCGGAGAACCGAGAGCGGCCCGGGCCCGCACCATGTCGCGCGTGTTTTGCTCCCGGCTTCTTCTTCGTCTTCGCCTGCCGGTGGGAATGTCGAAGCCCCGGGCTTCTTCTTCGACGAAGGAGGAGGCAGTGGCCGTCGGACGACAGCGACGGCCCTTCCACGTTCCGTGAAACAAGAGGGGCAAGAGAAGGGGAGTGTGCGAGGAGGAAAAGCGAAAGCCCACTCATCGCATACTTCGAGCGCTGCTGTCGTGTTCGGCGTCTTGTGCTCTCTGACCCTCTGGATTACTTCGTCGTCTGGTAATTATCCCCGGCATCGCCTCGTCGTGGGGATTTGTGTGCTACTGTTTCCGAAAGAGTCGTGACGATGCACGTCGGTGTTGAGCTTATTCGGCGTCGTGTCAACTGTTTGCTGCTGGTGCCCAAGACCGACCACATGTGTTGCAGCTAACGAAGACGTGTAGTGCGCTCCTTCAGTGATCAAGCTTTCCTCGTGATTATAGCTCTACAATCGTGCGGTATCCCCAGAGCCTCGCCTCGAACGGATAGCCGCCGAGGTACTGTGTTGTGCAGGCACACACTGTCGTCCTTCGGGGGCCTTCAATCGCGCGATCTTCTTACGTGAGTTCTGTGTCATCGTGTGACAGCGGGTGTCGCGGAGGCGATGTCTACAACGAGTCTGAATAGACCCGCGACCGGTGCCGCGGCATCCAGTAAGGTGCTGGTCTGCCGCCAGCAGTGGTGGAAAGTGTGCTGGGTGTACGGAGACCAGTACAAGCAGTACCGACAGTTGTACGGCAGGAAACGGACTACCACCGTGCACGTGCAGCAAGCTGTGTGAGTATGCCGAGCTTCCAAGCCTCGCGTGTACGGGCTGCTTGTTTATGTGCCCGAATTGATTCCCATGGTTACTGTGGAAGGTTTTCTACACGATTCTTGATTCGTGCAATGCTGGGGGCGCCAGCTAGAGCTGATTTGCGCTGTCAACTAATTTTAGGGGAAAAGTTGGGAAAGGGAGGTGGCGGTGTGGCACCTAAAAATGCGTATGAAGATACAATAAGCGAACAAGTAATTGGAGACATTTTCATTGACTAGGATGAAGGGAAGTGGGAGAGGGGGGATGGGAAGGTTGGACGTCAAACTGTGTCCTTGATAATGGACTGCTATGCACAGTCATTATTCGTCAGTGAAGGCGGTTGTTATGAAGGACGCGGTCACGTAATGTCACCATCTTTAGTTTGATTTTCCGCTTATTTTCTGTCTACTTTTTTCTCTTGTCGTTTTTGTGCTTCGTGCTATCGATGGTGGTGTCAAGTGAGGTAGCATTCTTTGTTTATAAACATGCGGTTTCCCTGGAGAGAAAAGAAACAAGCAAAGAAAAATGACACTACCGTCATAATCATCGTGTGTTCTTATAAGTGTCTTGTGCTCATTAAACCCCGTTTGCGTAGCAAACTTGGACTCAGGCGTAAGCACTATGCACACATAGATGAGACAGTCTTGAAGACAGTTTGCATGGCCAAGATAAAAGCTTGCACAATTTGGGAGAGTTCAAACAAAGTAGATCAAGGACGACAAACAAAGCAACGCTTCATCTGCCCCCTACTTCGTCTTCGCGCTTTTTTCCTCTAACACCTACCTTGTTCCCTTTCATTTTTGCTCTCTGTTACCGAAGCAGGCAGGTGCTTTTGTAACCCTCGTAGATCTGCAGCTGTCTAGGATGCGGCGGAGTCGCTTGCGAGAGAAACCAATCGACTGGTTATTGATGATGTAGTCCCGCGGTAAGTGCTCCGCGTTGGCCAGGTGCTTTCAGGCGTATAGTACAAGGCGTTTGTCTAGGCGTCATGGTTACGTTACGGAGAACCATTGGATGTCTGTATTCCTCTACGAGTCGTTATCGCGTATCTCGAGGTACAATTATGTTCGTGGTGCTGACTTGTTCACGTAAGGTATACGCAAGGTACACACGTAAAAGAAAACACGAAATTCACGCGATAGAAGTAGTTACACTTGATTAGTTGTGACTAACGTGGTGAGATTGTGTACCTCTAGTTTCGTTTTTAGAATCACCTGCAAACGCTATTAAAAGAATGTGATACCGTGACGTTCGAGCGTACGTTTCGCCGCATTCTTGCTTAGACAATGTACCACACCACTCCACATTGTGTTATTGAAAATGGGAGCTGCGCTGTACGACGACTAGTTTATACGTGTATGTGTTTGTCAGCGTGAACAAAGTGTGAGAGTGGCGACGTTGCACAAGACTCCGTTTGATCAGAGGAGCATCACTCACACCGGTGTTACGGAATTTTTAATGCGCCCGGTATGAGTGCCGTTCAGTCCGATTCTAGACGGCTTTCAGCTAAACAAATTGCATACGACACGCGTTTCAGTTATATCATTTTCAGTCCCGCGAGCTGTCCGCTTCCTAATTCACGTCGGGTAGCCCAAAGTTGTGTTGACCAATATTAGTTCCGAATGGTCGGTTACGCGTATATAATTCATGCTGACGGCTTGGAAAAGTCGTGACGTTAGGGGAAAAAAAAAAAAAAAAAAAAAACACGGTCGTTGAAATGGCGCACACAGCGAAAAAATAAATGTAAAAAGCACGTTTGGTACAGGGAGTTCTGCCTTGCACGTAGTTTTTCAGATAGTGTATATAGGCCTACAGAAACTGCCTGAAACATTTAAATTGTGTTTCCCTTCGCTGATAAACTGCTTAGGGTCGTGTTAGTTTTTATAGGTTTCACTTAGTTGTCGGTGCCCGTCGAAGTTTGCCCTGATGAAGCCGTGGTACACAGGAACAACCCCTACCCCGCACACACACGCACAGGCACCTAGAGTCCTCACTAACAACCTTGCAATTGTTAGTGAGGGTGTTAGTCCTCACTAACAACCTTGTAACGAGAAAATGTGTGCGGCGCTTTCTCGTTAGGCACACACTCTCGAGCCTCCCAGCACCATTTGCCGCGGACGAAGGCAGGCCCCATCGTTTCCCACGGTTTCCGCGGCTACATATCTCGCCTCCAAAGTTTCGCCGGTTGCAAAAGGCACCATCTATCGCTCGCGCGGTGACGGAAGCTTTAGCGACCCTTCGAACCCTGCACATCTTCGCGCGTGCGTTCTCTCTAGCCGAGGCAATACCGTTACGCTCCTCGCTCTCGACGAAAAGCTTTACGCTAATGAAGCGGCCTCTTCGCAACCGCGCCGAAGAGTCGCTTCTCCCACACGAGTCTGGAGCGCGTATGGTCATTTCACTCCCTCGTCTGCTCAACAAAGCGCTCCCGAAACAACGGGCGCATACGCATTCGGGCAGGCCGATTCTCTCCGAAGAGGCTACGCCAGGAGAATACATTAGCATCCCATCCTTGTGGGGGCGACCGAGCTAATCGCCGCCTTGCCGCAGCGGCTGTTAGCGAGACGCGCCAGGTCGTTGCTACACCACGCATGCCGCGTCCAAGCCTCGACCTCCGTCCGTGCTCGCCGACGGCCCTAACGTCGTCGCGCCACGGCCAAGCCAAGCCAAGCCAAGTGTGACTATCGGCGTGGTTAAGGTCCCGCCCACTCTTATCCCAGGGTAGTGCCTTTGAGGTCCCCGAAATGTCGCACACGGTTAGCGTAAGGTGCGGAGGTATCTTTGTAAAAGGGCTGATGGCGCACGGCGGATTGATCCCCGGAAGGGAGGGAACAAACATGCGTGCGAGCCTAATGTCTTTATCCGGGCGGTCCTGTGGCAGTGGAAAACGTTTGGCCGCCATGGCCGTTTGGGGGTTGAGACCCCTCACGATTGTTGAGGGTGGGGGACCAGATGAGCGGCATTCTGGTAAAAGGTGTGGTGGTCGTGCGCCTTCCTCGTGTCTGCCTTGGGGCTGGCTAATAGTTTTCCCTTGAGGCTGAGCTAAGGCGGAAGAAAAACCTGGGCGCGGTGGCTAAGAGATAGTGAAGCAGAATGAGAGCCGAAGCGTTGCCTTTTCGGGACGAGTGATGCGGAGTCGTTGGCGTGGCATTGGCCCCGAGGCATTCAGCTTCATTTTGCAGTCCTCCATTCTCTCCGTACGTGTGACCTTGCCGGGCGTATTCATTTTTCAAGTGCTCACCGCCGTCCGTATAGCGCAAATGGGCTTCACCCGTTAGCGACGCTGAGGTTGATGATCAGTGCGCCACAGCGGGCAATACTAACAGCGAAGGTCGCTTTTCTGGGCGTCGAGTTCGTCAAGTTTTTTTTTCGCAGCTGCGCCCACCTTTCCTTGTTCAGAGTAATTCAAAATGTGCCAGTTGGAAAACTCCGCCTGCCTTTTTCGCATCTTGGACTAAGGATGCCTCTCACTGGGTGGAGGCCACATGATCCTGCTCACGAGTATATTACATGCCTGCCTGCCTGTCTCTCTCTCTCTCTCTCTCTCTCTCTATATATATATATATATATATATATATATATATATATATATATATATATGACAGAAATAAGAGTTGGCAGTCAAGAAAACCTCGGAAAGCAAAAGGGAGGATGTGGTAGGTCATTGAAACAGATAAAGAATTTGGAAAGAAAGAAAGTGGAGAAAAAATGCCCGCCAGGTGAGATCCGAACCCACGACCTCCAGAATACCGGTCTGGAGCGATAACCACTACGCCACCGGCGGGGCGATTTTCCCCTCCACTTTCTGGGGTATTTATGTTAACGTAATTTTGTTTCCTGTGACATGATTTTGCTGTCAGCAAAATCATGTAACTTTACTCTGATGAAGGCAAGTCCCGTTGCCGCTACGTAAGTAAACCTTGTTTGTTATTGTTCTTGCTGTGTATCCGACTCTTTAATTATACTATTTCTGCGCGCTTTGTGAGTTTATCTTTCTGTATATATATATATATATATATATATATATATATATATATATATATATATATATATATATATATATATATATATATATATATATATATATATATATATCTTCGTGCCCCGTACCTCCGTAGCGGAATATACTCCAGGCAAAAGGTGGACATATTCGGGAGTCGGGTACGTCGTCCACATTTGAGGTGGTCTAACCAGTACTGCACACCTGCGCCAGGACATTTCAGGTGTCCTCAAGCTGCGCTCAAAATCAAAGCAGGTGTCGTCAGTAATCCTGTGTTTGCATAGCCTGAAACACCCAGTGGGAACTGGCGTAAGGAAAGGACACTTGCCTTGCTGTGTCAAGTACCATCAGTGAAGGAGGAGTCGGCTGCAGCCCGTGCAACGTGTGTTATAATTAATGCTTACATGTTGCGGTCATGTGACGTCGTGCTCAATGTCCCGTTTCACGTCGTGCTGCTTAATATCTTTAAAACGCAATTCGATGGAGAGCTGTTCGTAGAGTTAAAGCGCTTATTGGGCGCGTAGGAGAAGACTTGACGAGTCATGCACGTGCAGGCACGCTAGCACGGTGATTGCAGTGAGTGAGTGAGTGAGCGAGTAAGTGAGTGAGCGAGCGAGTGAGCGAGCGAGTGAGTGAGTGAGCGAGTGAGTGAGCGAGTGAGTGAGTGAGTGAGTGAGTGAGTGAGTGAGTGAGTGAGTGAGTGAGTGAGTGAGTGAGTGAGTGAGTGAGTGAGTGAGTGCTTTGTTGAAATAGAAAGTGGAAAAAAAAATGGAATGGACTGCGGATATTCTGAGCTCATTTGGGAGTTCACCAGCATACAACCCAGTCCGGGGTAAGGGAAGAGGGGAGATGAAAGGGGATAGGTGAGTGCGAATGGGGACAGAGAAAGAGGGAGAGAAAGAAACCCTACATTGTTTATCGTTATTGTTAGTAGGAGTGGTTATTAGGAAGGAGAGGGAAGGGGGGGGGGTATTCAATGGAGCCCGTCTACTGCTACCCTGTTACCGTCGTTTCGTACGCTAATGATGTGAAGCCGTAGTTGTCCGTAGACCACCCACGGAGACACGATATAAGATGCCCCTTATGAAGGGGGAGGGGGGAGTAAGAAAGCCCATGAATTGTTATTTTACTCGTCTGTACTGCTTTGCCGGTGACTATCGCGCTCATCGAAAGGGTGCTCCTGCACTTTCTCTTGATTGAGTGGCTTTAATAACCGCCCTATTCGCACACGAAGGCGCGAACGGAAAGCCATGCCTGATTAAAAAGAGCCCAGCAAGAAGTGATTACATTTCTCTCTTGTTGCCGCCTTAATAAATTGAAAGTGATCCCCCAGAATAAGGCATGAGAGAAGGTGGTCTCGTGTTACAAATGAGCTCGTAATGGTAAATGAGCTCCGGGCTCACGTTTTCGTTTTCTCTCGGCCACTTAACCTTTTCGCAACGGGGCAGCGGTCGCTTTGAGTTTCGCGTTGTGCCAATTTTGTTGTTCGTGTGTGTGTGCGTGTGTGTGTATGTGTGGGGTATAAAATTTTCTATTAAGAAGGGAGCCCGATGACGGTACGTGGGAACCAGTCATAAATGAGTTGTATCTGTGGTTGTGTGCAGCAATCGCTTGGGTGATCTGACTGGCATCCACTGACTATTATGTGGGTGTTTTCCCGCTTGTTTCGAAGATTTCGCGGGTACTCTTGTCTTTGGAGCGGAACAAGATGGTTGTCCTCTCAAAATCTGTCGAACAACCCTTATCACAACTCTTAACATGCGCGGCCAAATTTCCATTAACCGCCAGTTGCACGCAAGCGTTGTGATGTTCCCGTAATCTGTCGTTGGGGCAATCAGGCTGGCCGCGCATGTTGAGAGTTGTGATAAGGGTTGTTCGCCAGATTTTGAGAGGACAACCATCTTGTTCCGCT
This sequence comes from Haemaphysalis longicornis, assembly GCF_048455015.1. Lineage (NCBI taxonomy): Eukaryota > Metazoa > Arthropoda > Arachnida > Ixodida > Ixodidae > Haemaphysalis > Haemaphysalis longicornis. The sequence goes on from NW_027526460.1 coordinate 49,669,383, forward strand.
CCAAAGACAAGAGTACCCGCGAAATCTGCGAAGCATTTGCAATGCTGTCAGGAGTGGGGGGAGATCGCGTTAGCGCCCCTCCAATCCGGCTTTCGACACGTAGAATAGGCTTCATAAGTGAGGAATAGATATCATGTCAGGTGTTTCGTTTTGTTATTTTTTCGAGTGTGTGTTTTTAATGTCCTTCATATATATCCGCCCTTCTTCGCATGATAATAAGCAGTTGATAGTTGGCGCCTCACCTCGTCTGTTCCTGTGCATTTCCACTGTTCGCCGTACGTTTTCGTGTCAGGCAGCGCACCTCTGCACTTCAAGATGTTGAAACACCAACTAGCCCACTCTTAAGCCTCGCTGAACGCTTAATCTCCGTTTTTGTGGGGTATTAACCCCTGTGCGATTCATTTTCGCGTTGAACTGCGCCGATGGCTGTGAAGGTAACGATAATGGAGTCCATGTATGACCCCCCAGCGACACAGCTGAGGGCCAGGTTAAATCAAGCTTGCGTGTGCGGCAACGCTTAGCCGCGCGCTGCTCTCATATAAGAGGGCAGATTACAGCGCGTGAGAGTTGCCGGATCAGCGCCTTCTCTCCAACTTACTGTCGTCATCTTCTCACAACCGCGGAGAAAGTACGAATGTTGTAGACGGTCGAGCGACGTGGCTTGTGCGCTTACACATCAGTCCTGACAGCACGAAAAGCTCCGTCGATAATCGCGTCCACTCACGCGACCATGGGGAGGGCATTGAGGTGTAGATGCACGAACAAGCTGATGGGAAAGTGAATGCCGCAAACTTACGGGTCGGTAAATTTGCTTCAAGGATGAGGACGAGGACAAGAAGGAGGGAGAAAAGGGAATCTGGGTCGCGCCTCTTCGTCGCTGGGTGGCCTTTGACTAAAATTGCTGCGCTACTCTTAAACAGCCGGCAGTGGGGGCGCTGTCTGTTCCTTGATCGAGTTTCCAGCGATAAGCCCACTACTCGGCTAAGTACCCGACGCCGACCTCATATATCGTGATGTGTCGTAAATGCGCATGACTGCTGCGACCCCCTCCCCCTAATTCCCCCTTTTAGGCCTCCAAACGCGGTAAACCAAAAAGAGATCCCACGTAAACTAATTACAGGCAGAGCTGCAGCCGTTCGCCGCTCCACTTTTGAAACTGCCGCCACGCTTGCGACTTTCTAACTTTGAACGCGTGCGCGCGTTTCACGGGCTTCATTCAGCTCTCTCGACTTCGATCCCGCAACCACTTGCGGCTGGGAAATGTAGGTTTACTAACTAAAGCGCGCGCTTCGTTACACATCCTCCCCCCCTCTCTCTCTTTTATGTGTGAACATTATAATTTGGAGTAGCCTGTCCCGCTCCCGATCCGTAACAATTTTCGCGCTCCAGATTGCCGCGTTCATCGCGTTGTCACGCGCGTACACTTGATACGCGTAACGAGAAGAAAGAAGAAAAAAAACTACTCCCTGGCTTGCCGAAGCACGTGTTCGTTGTCTTGTGTGGCGTGTACATCGTGCAGGTGAAAAGGAACGAAGGAGAAGAGTACGCGACGGGCTACCCGGGTAGCCAGTCCACTACCCGGTAGGCAGAGAGGCCTCATCGGCGCAGTTCGGGAGGTCCGGCCAACGGACTGCCCGCGGGCACAGTTGCAAGTTTTAGAGCCGTTGCGCGCTACTTACTGGCTCCCCTGCGCGTTATTTATTGCCCCACGTATCTCTGGTTTTCGGGCTACGTTCGGCAGTCTACAAACCCCGTTTCGAACTCAAAAACAGTTACTTCCCGCTGCTTGTATACATATATACGCGGATGCCTTCGGTGGGCGTCTTAGGGCTGTTAAGTATAGAGTGTTGCGGGACGTGGGTCACAAAGCAAATTGCAGGTCGACCTGCTTATCCCAATTGCGGTTTAGTTTGTTACGCCGCGAGCAGGGGCCACACATTTCGCGATCCGATTGCCCGAAAGAGCGCTACGTCGATTTGTTTAACAAATTAGCATCACTTCAACATTGTACCGTTAGGATCGAGCAAAAAAGTCGCGAGGCGAGTTTTGTACGCCCGCACGTGAGGCGGTTGCTTCAAGCGACGCCCGTAGGCTTCGCGTTTTTTGTCTACAGAGCCAGACCAGCCCCATTAACAAAGTTCCTGCTGTGTGAACCTTTCCTCTTCCCTTACGCCGTGTGCCGTTTACGCGCTTTCGTGCTTATCGTTTCGCTGTCCCGCTGCGCTTACTTATTTTGTCGGCGTTATAGGCGCGTTGCCGTATTTCGCGGCTGTGTGAATACGTTGTGGAGGAAAATTGGCGTGTTGAGCCAGGCTTGTTAGGGCCGGCGGTGATTACGGCCGTGGTGACAGTCGATAAGGATGTTAGTAATGGCCTTTGCTGGGCAACTATATTGCGAAAATAGGGCTTAGGCGCGCCTCATTGACAGATACCGGAAATACGCTGCGAGACCAACCATAACTTTCTCTGTAAGGCTCCAGTACTTAATGTATGTATGCATTGCATTGATGCATGCACGTATATATGTATGTGTGTATGTATGTATGTATGCATGTATGTATGTATTTATGTATGTATGTATGTACGTATGTATGCATGCATGCATGCATGTATGTGTGTATGTATGTATGTATGCATGTATGTATGATACATACATACATACATACATACATACATACATACATACATACATACATACATACATACATACGCACGCACACACGCACAAACATACATATGTATGCCGCACTACTTGCGTATACCTATGTACATAAGCGTACATACATTCATATGTACGTATGCATGTATGTATGCAAGATTGATTCTCTTGTTGATGGACGATGCAAATAAAAATTATAGTAGCGGTATAATTTGTTGAAGTGGTTTCGCCTGAGGTCTCGTCGGGAAAGGGAAAGCGGGGAACGTATCAAGCTTCGCGGACGACGCTCCATAGCGAAAAGAACGAGTGGAGTTCAAGTTACGATCGTCACCGCAACAGACAGAAGACATAAGTTCGTTCTCGCAACAGTTGTCGAGATTAATCCGTAGTCGTGACAAAATAACTCAAGCACGTGCGTCATACTCAAATCATGGCGACGAGTATACACGGACCGTGGTGGCCTCAGGCCGAATCCAGCGTATTCTGTCGCCTGAAACCTTTTCTCGTCGACTTTATCGCTCCCTTGACGCACTCCCACTACCAATCGAAACAGTCTAGCAGTTCCGTGGTGCTGTGGAGGAGGCGTGCGAGGGGCAGCTAATGGCTCTAACCCGGTTTACAAGCAGCGGCCTCCTTCCGACACCGGGGCCGCGCGCCTTTTGCACTGCTCCCAACACGATCGCGCACTGCTCGAATTCGTTCGCTCTTTCTTTTTTTCTCTTGATGTGTACCTCCGGCGCTGTTTAATGGCCGGCCCAATTCGTGCCTAAGCGTCTCGTGCGAAGGCAGTTTATCGGCCCTCGATGTGCGTCGCGCGCAACATGTGTCTGGCGGCCGCCTTTAACAAATGCGGGGCCCGCCGCCGGAGAGACATGTTTCTTTGCTCGCTACACAGACAGGTGAGCGACGCGTTCGCTGTGTGTGTGTGCACCCTCGTGCAACGCCTGGCGAATTATAACCCCGCGTTTCTAGTGTTACGGCACATTGTTCTGTGTGCGCGCGTAATTTCATGATTCGAGTCTCTTGGGAGATCTGGGCTTCGTGTTCCATTAGCTTGGTGTCACAAGTTGTACCGAGGCAATCGCATTTCTTCCTCTGTAACTTCTGGTGGGGACGAAAAGCAAAAACGCCCGTGCGTACGAGATTTCGACGCACGTTACAGAGTCAAAATTATTCCGGAGCCCTCCACTACGGCGCGCCTCATCGCCAGCGTTGCGTCGGCGGGTTAAACCTAAAGCCTACAATCAATCAATCTTCCTCTGTAACGGGTAACGTGGTATTAGTGCATGCACGCGGTATCAGCAAAGTGGGCGGCTTCTAAGCGCGCGCTTCTTAAAATGCAAGAAGAAAATAATTCTTGGCCTTGGTGCGCAGTGCACGTCACAGGAAAATGATGATTATTCCCCAGCAGTACCTTCGCACCCTGCCGTCTCTTGCGCTTTGTACGCCACGAGAAGGGCGTGTATTTGGTGTCAAGTATAAACGATAAATAAAGAAAAGGGAACCTACTGCACCTTAAAGATGTACTCAAACATCTTCGCTATATACCAACGGGTTTAGCTGGCCTGGCTTGTGAGAACGGTCCTGAGAAACTCCTTCCATGATGCCGTAACGAAGATGGGCATCCTTACAGGCCATACACCCTGCTTTTGGTTCTAGTTTTTCCTGATCTTACTGAGCCACGGCGCGTTTTTTTCACAGAACGCTGTAAATGCTATCGCATTCACAATTACAAGTTAGCAGATCTCGGAACACAGGCACTCCGGTGTTCAGTGAAGCCGTGCATTTCGCACGGCAGGCAGAAATGCAATATCTGACATTAGTCCTGAACGTTGTGCGAGGTGATATTGGGCACTACAATGGACACTGATGTATACAAGACGTCTATAAAACATCTCATGCAGCCAGCACCCCACTTCAACGGTATTTCTCTTTCCGCCGCGTGCCAGCCGCCAGGGCGTCTACGAGGGCCGCACGCAAAAAACACGGCCAAATTCGCCGGTCACGACGCCCGACTTCGATACGGTTTGAGCCCGCTAACGGGGTCACACGACCTATCCTCCCATAAGCCGCCCGCGCAACACCCCGTCAGCACCGTTTAGACGAGAAAGCCGTCTGACGGCTCCACCACGGAACAATAGACGAGAAAGCTTTTTGTAGTTTCTTTTGGCGAACACACGTTGATTAAGGTAGTAGAACACAACTGTGATTTCCAACCTATCGAGAAGAAACAAAGACACAAGAATAGGGGTGAGAAAGCGATTTTCGCAGGCTTTCCTCTGACCTGGGAGATGTTGGCGGTGCGCAGCACCCGAGGCCTGACTCTCCGCTTGCCGGTGGGACCGTGACCTGCTTAACACATTCGGCGGCACGCGCGAACCGCTGGCTTGGTCGCGGAACAGAAAGCGACTCGGGAAGTGTGCCGTACGGTGTCTCATTTCCCATTTCTTTCTCCTCCACGCACGCACTCGACCATTTCTTTCTCTTGGGACACGGAGAGAGTGGAAGGAGGGGGGGGGGGGGGGTGAGTTTGTTAACCTTTGTCGGCGGGTGGCCTGTTAACGCGTGTGTAATGCCGTTTCGCGCGTATGTCTACCGCTTAGAGCGTATGCGGAAGTGCAGCTGCTCTATGCAAATCCAGATCTGGTCGGGACCGAAATAAGTTGGACGTTTTGCTATGCAGGCTTCTGAGTAGGGGATAATAGCGATGACTCTACGGGCTTATCGTGGGGCTAAGCTTTTCATTTGTAGTTGAACGTGTTCTCCGTTAAGTTTTGAGCCGGCCCTTAATTAAGGAAAGCTAGGAATGCTATATTTCCCCCCCCCTGAACTTTCTAATATCTTCTCTATAAATATCTGCTTTACTTTGTTTTCCCCCTGGCCTGTGGTAGCCACCTGCGTCCCCCATCCGTAGCCGGTTACTTTAGTTCCCGTCGCCTCGCCCCCCCCTCCCCACCACCATCACCACCAACATACACAGAACAGTCCTGCCAGCTGTGACGTCCATAGCACGCTTGTTCTTTTTTTCTGCGCCCAAAGTGATATCGCAGAATTTTAGAGTGAGTAAGGCTGAAGAAACGTTTCAAACTCAGCGAGTTAATATAGCTTGGCTCATTCGCAAGCGTTGGTGATGTGGCTGGCTTGTACATGGTTTGGGGTTGTTCATCTTCGCTACATCATGTGCACCTGGTAGGAATTACTCAGTACCGTTGCGGTAAATACAGGATAAATAAATCGCATCACTTTTGCCAACTCTGGTTGGAGACATTCTAGTTTAAATTAAGCGTGAGAAGTGGTATTAAGTAGGCAAGTCGTGTGACGCACAGAACGGACAACCGATGGGTCATCCTTTTGACGGAGTGGATACCAAAGAACAACAAAGGAATCGGAGGAGGACGAAAGAGTGGATGGAGGGATGAAAAAAATCCCGGGCAATCTGCACCAACGTGAAGCCTGGGGAGGGGCAAAGCACGCAGTGTATAAGTGTATTCTTGGCGCCTTAGTGTTTTTGCCAACGGAGATTAAACTGTAGAGGGGAGGGGGGGTGGGGGGGTTGAGGTATACAGCTTTGCTGGGAAAGTGTTTTGTCTTTGAAGCACGAATCTCTCTAGCGCGAGGCGTAAACGAGTGTCCCGGGGTTTTGGTACCGTGACTACTTGAGGCGACGATTACGACGACGACAGGAGACGCCAACAGCCCCAACCCCTAAGGGGCTTCGCCTTACTTGTACTCGTGTGTGTCTTTATTGCGCTGTAAATTTAACATGTTGAACCAACTAGCCCAGACGTCAACCTTAATATTATAATACGAAAATTTGGGGGCTTAAAATTAACCCTCAACAGGAGTGGTTGGAGATCTTTGGAAGAGGCCTTCGTCCTGCAGTGGAAGCGAATGGCCTGTGTGGGAAGGTGATGAATTCGTGTCGACTCTGTGCCGTTTGATTCCAAGTGGCATCGATGCCAGACAATGCGGAACTGACGATATCGGCTTCGGACTAGCTGCCCCGCAGTGTTTGATCTTGTTAATGCTGTTTAATGCCAAGCGTAGCTACAACGATGCCGCGTGCCGTGGAGCGTGCAGCAGCTCCGTCTCCAAGGCATTCACGTGTGTGTGTGTACAACTACTACCAGGATGCCGCGCTGCTGAGCACGAGGTCGCGGGTTCGATTCCCGGCCGCGGCGGCCGCTTTTCTGATGGAGGCGAAAAGCAAAAACGCCCGTGTGTACGAGATTTCGGCGCACGATAAAGATCCCCAGGTGGTCAAAATTAATCCGGAGCCCTCCACTACGGCGCGCCTCATCGCCTGCGTTGCGTCGGCGCGTTAAACCCCACAATCAATCAAATCAATCAGGATGCCGCCACAAACGGCCACCGTGATCTGGCGTTCGTCTCATTCGTTTCTCGCCTCGGCGTCTCCGCTCGGCCGTGACGCTCGGTGCTGCTTTTCTTGTCGGCTCACACGACCGCCGCGCCCGCAGCAGCCTATTATTCACGCTGCCTGCCGGCGATACTCGCTTATTTTCGTCTTCCTCGGAGCCGTTGTTTGTCCGGGGTGAATGGACCATCGCCGCACGGTGGCGCGCTGTTCACTTAGCCGCGCCTTTACGATATGATGGCGTGCGGGACGTGGAATGCCCTCCTTGTGGGTGGTACCTGTCTAACCCGTAGTTCGGTGCATTACGTATGCGCCGAGTGATGCCGCGGCCCTTGCATGACGGTTCGGATATGGCGGCGGCCTTGTGAACTTTTTCGCTGGTTGTCAAGTTGGTCTTGAGAGAGACGTTAGGGGCATTTAGGTCGTGGACATCTTGTTTTATCAGACCCGACACGTACGCCAACGGATCCATGGGCTAATAACGACTTCCGACCACCTCCGTTACTATTCGTTAAAATATTTTCATGATTTGATGTATTTATTGATAGCAATTGTCTATGGATAGTAAATAAGTTATTGATTGAAATTCTCTATTTTGATTACTCCATTGGTAAAGGTTATTTTGTGGACGTGTTTAACGGCCGACTATACGCAGGAAGGCCGCCGATTTCAGCGCCAGTTGATGTTACAATTGTTAGTAATAGATAGTAATAGTCAGTAGATAGATAAATAATAGATAGGTAAATAATAATAGATAAATAGATAATAGATAGGTCAATAGTAATAGATCGATTGAAACCGTTTACTCGAATAGCCATTTTATGAAATGTTGAATAATTCCTTTCTCTTAAAGACTACAGTCAAACCCGTTTATAGCGAACCGCAATATGCACCGTGATTAGTTCGATATATCCAATAGTTCGATATAGCCGAACCCGCCTATAACGAGCTTATTGTTACGAGTTCGCAATCCGCGAGAGCCCCCCGCCCCCTCCCCAACTCCGCCATCCGCGTATGCAGTAACGAACACAGTGCAGTAGCCATTACCATACCAAAATAATCTATTTATTGGAAGTAATAAAGCTACTTTCCGCCTTAACTGCCCACGTTACAAAAAAAAATGGTGATTTTTTTTTTCACTTTCGTTTTGACGGCTTCAACTACCATAGCATGCTCTACACGAAACATTGTTTGCATCAATTGGAGTCCGCGTCCTCAAAAATCTAAGAAGCATTGGCGCAGCACATCGACTGCCGAAAGCGCTTTATTATAAGCGTCGGACGGATTTCACTCGCGACATCACCGGGAACGTTGGCGAGCTCTTCCCACCGTTCACCGATGCTGCTGTCTTGGTCCGGACTCGCTGACTGGGCGGGTTCCGTCGCGAGTCCCGCGCATGGGAAACAGTTACGGAAAGTATTGGGCGTCACGTCGCTCCGTGCGAGGTGCAATGACTGAGTCGCGGCTCTTGCTCCGTGGTCGCGGCCAATCCACATCTCAATCGCCGCTCGAGATCATGCATTTCGGCGGCCATTCTAGGCGCCCAGAGTTCGATATATCGGATGTGAACTTCGTTATAAGGAATATGTTTCCCATGTATTTCCGTAACTGAATTATTTTTGTTCGATATACAGCATAATTCGCTCTATCCGGGTTCGTTATAGCCGGGTTTGACTGTATTTGTATAAAGGTTTTTGTCTAAAGGAGTGTTAAGTGAATTGTGTGCGGGTCTGGTGGTTGTGTGCTGGCTAGAATCTCGTGATGCACGCTTTCTGTATGGCTCTTGGTTATCGGCAAGCACCGCCCAACAATTCTGACTGTCGTACTTCCTCTGAGGCCGAAGGTCAGCTGACGGAACTTCGTGGGATCGGTACAAGGAAAAGATCACTGCTCTCTTGTTAGCCACGTCGGAAACTGATGTAAGGGGCAGCCAGGCACCAGTCAGTGCAGACCGAATCCGAGCATGCCGATGGAAGAGGCGGCGTTCTCTGCCGTGACTAGGCGTTGCCAAGCGGTGCCGCATTCCACGGCGCTTGTGATCCAAGACCGCGGGCTGCGTTTTTGAGCTGCAAAGCACCGCTTCACTGCATGCCTTAGACGAACTGCGTACAGCCCAACCTGTCGTGCCGCGAGGTGGCGAGGGAATTGTTTATGATTACGGCTTGGCGCAAGAATGCTCTGGGTTCCTTCGATGACGGCTGTTGTCAACGCCTGTCATTTTACGCGGCGAAAAATACACGCCTGGTGCGGAAAAGAAGGCTTGTTCTGCGTCTGCGAAGAGTGGAAGTCGAGTCGAAGAAATCGGAGCAAGCCAGATATGGAAAGCGAAAGCACTGCAGCGATTAGTCAGTAGTAATAAATGGCGTTTAGACTGCCTAGCGAGGTAGCTGCAACAGAGACACGCTCCGCCGGCAGCCTTAATGGCCCCGTACTTTCGATGCGATACTATGTGTTCGTTGCCGCCGAATGCTATCGCAAAGTGCTGTTCCTAATTGAAGCGGCAACGCCCGATGCAGGACGTCCTGATAACGTCGTGGCGGGTATTTTTGCCCGCAAATTCGGCCGGCCGCGTTTGAGCGAGCAATGAAGGCGTAAATAACTCTGCTCCAAAGGGAAGAAAATAAAGGGTGTTGTAGTAGTTACATGATCCGGTTCATTTCCCGCCTTGCGGCGTCTACGGATTGCTGTCATTTCGGGGAGGGGTCTCTAATGGAAGTTTGATAGGTTTCTATTCGTCGCAGGGGGACTTCCATGCAGTCGTATTATACTAATAAGGAGTTCCGACCGAGGAACTGCACTCCACCTCCCCGGCAAGTCCTTCTTGCAGCGGAACAAGAACAAAAGAGACGTTATAAAACATTACTCTGTGCACTTAAGCATGATTGCGTTCTGCGAAGACGCAAGCCTAGTGATACTTGCCAATTACCTCTTCACTGCTACATTTGTATCTGCGTCCTTCTCTTTGCCTTAATTCGTTCCTCCTTTATTGCCGCGAATTACTTTGACAGGCTCCTTTACTGCGACATCGTGTTTGCGTTTCCTTCTTCGCTTCGTTTCTTAATCTTAGGTGCGAATTACTTCAGCAAGCAGACTGGCACACGCCACAGCTTCCCTAGAATCGGGGTTCTGCGTGACTGGTCTGCATACCTGTTGATTGATTGTTGGGTTTTAACACAACACACCGACGCAACGCAGGCGATGATGCGCGCCGTAGTGGAGGGCGTTAATTTTGACCACCTGGGGATCTTTAACGTGCGCCGAAACATCGTACACACGGGCGTTTTTGCTTTTCGCCTCCATCAGAAAAGTGGCCGCCGCGGCCGGGAATCGAACCCGCGACCTCGTGCTCAGCAGCGCAACGCCTTAGCCACTGAGCCACCGCGGCGGGTATGTACACCCTTTGCCAAATTTTGTGGGCCAAGCCTAAGCCTTCTCGACCACAAAATTCAAAGAGTCGGCTTTACCTTTAAATGTGACATAAAAATTACGAGGCAGTAAGAGTTTTCTCTAGCTTTCCTGCGAAAAAGTTTCAGCCTCGCTCGGGACCTAAGCTTGTACACTGAATTTTTTGCAGCCTGCGCGTTTCCGGCTTGGCCCACAAAATTTTGACAAAGACTGTACCTGTTCCACTCACGTGCCATCATGTTCAGGTCTCACGGGGCGTGCACTATTCTACAACTTTTTACGTTTCCAATTCACAGTTTGTGAATGGGGCGCACTAGCCCCTCAATGCTCCCGATATCTGGCCAATCCTGTAAAGGGTATATGTTGCACGATGAAAGAAAAACGTTGACGAAGAAACGCAGCAATGAAGAAAGGAATGTATTATTCAGTGGTTAGCCCCATGCTGCTTATTTGCCCAGGAAATATAACTAAACGCGTACCAGATTACGTTACAAAGTGCGCTAGAGTCTCCAAAAAACGGCGGTGAGGGTGGTTTGACTAGAACAGAAGGTTTGGCCCGAACGGTGTACCCTACCTTGTCTTTTTTTTTTCTCACTCCAACAAGCCCACATTGTGTATGGTAAGCCTTAACGATTTGTGCCTGCGCTGTAGCTCGCTCGAAGATTAAATTCCTTTTTTTTTTTTCAAGTCCTCATTTTCGAGTCGTATTTGGCTCAGATATTGGAATAAGCGCCTGCGGTTTTCCCGTGTATCAAAAGCAGGCTTAAAGAATGGAGCTGAATGTTCGACCTGCTTAAGTGGCCGTCAAAAAGAGAGAATATAAAAAGGCTTCGCCTATGCAGCCTCCACACAATTCCCACCGCACGGATTCGTGACAAGCCATCGTCGTAAGCGTAGAACAATGGCTAACTTCGGCCGATCGTGCAGGGAAATCACGAGTTTGCGTGCGCGCCAGTTCTGTGTCAAGGCTACAGGGGGTGCGTTTCAAGTCGGCAGCGCTCGATCACACCGGATTAGCCTTGTGCTTTAACCGCTATAGCACACAGAATCGGTGTTAGGCGGGCCGCTGGGCAGTCCTCGTCAACTGTGGCGGGTAAAAGTGGTGTGAGGTATTTCCCGCGTTTCTTAGTAGTCAAGCTCACAATCACGCGAGCTGCCAGTAGCGCGGTATGTGGTATGCGAGCTTTTTTCTTGATATCATGCCCAGTTTGGTAGTCACGCATTAGCGAACGTCGAGAGTGATATTTAGAATGTGCATTGGTAGTTCATTGTTTTGCCTTGACCGTCCAGTTTTCAGAAGGCTGCCTAGCTTATTTGTTTGGCGTTCCCGCCTTCATAAAGGCTTCCTCTAAATATAAAGCGAAAACGCCCGCTTCTCAGAACGCTAAAGATCCCCGAGTTATCTAAATTAATCCGGAACCCTTCACTGCGACGCGCCTTGTACAGTCGCCCACAGATTTAGCTGCAACATCAGGTTTGACTTTAGCGCGGAATATCTCAAAAATTCCCGCGAAAAACTGTTCGAACGAATGTGGAGGCCGTAGCAGCCCCCTTAAACTTGAAAGAAATGCAGCAGTTGTGCCTAAATTACCCTACACCAAAGCAGGAGGAGATGATAAGCGGGTAAAACGTTGCTTCAACCAAGACTGTGGAAGACTGTAGCCCATTAGCTAATGCGCAGCTCCGCAGCAAACCCCCCCCCCCCCCCCCCCCCCCCCCCCCCCCAATGTTTGCGCTTACCGCAGTAGCGTGACATAAAAAAATGAAAAGAAAAATGGAAGGAAGCGCAAGAGAAAGGCAAATAATAAACTTTTATTGATAGCGAGATGTGGATTTGTATTGAGGCTTTAAGGATGCGTCCTTACACCAATATGCCTTGAGCGCGGGCGGCATCGGCAGCTCTTTGAGCCAGCCGAAGCTGGTCGTCCAGGCCGGTGCTCGCCAGGGTTCCTGCGTGAGCAAGTTACTCGAAATGAATCCTTAACTGGTTTGCCTTGAAGACTCTGGATTCTAGGAATACGTACAACGATGATGGGGTTCCATCCTCACCTCTCAGCCCAAGGAGGCGCAAGGCGTTTGTGTTCATCCCTTCTCAATACCACCCGGGCGCACGCGCGCCACCTGCTTAGCCCGTAACTCACGCGGGTGCGTCAACGGACGCGGCATCGCTCTTCGGCCTCCGCATCCTTCCCCCTCTCCGGATAAATCACGCAACGAACGCGCGGGCGCGCGTCGGCGTCCGTTCGCTCCCGTGTGTGCCGTACCTTTCAACAGCTGGCGCGCATGCCCGACGTCTGGTAGCGCAGCAGGTGGCCTACGCGGGCACTCTGTCTCTGGGTGCGCTATTACGTGTGTTCACCCGTGCCCTACGCGTGGCCCCGCGAGGTGTGATCGCGTGGGCAACCAACCCTTTGCGTGGAGCGGCCAGGCGCAAATGAGCTCGCGCCGCGGAAGCATACCGCGTGGGCACTCGTTGCCTCCAGCCTTGCCGCGATCTCCCATCTGGCTTCCTCGCGTCCGCCGTATGTTCTTTGCCGGAGCAGGTGCGGAAGCCGGTGAGATCTACCGATATTTTCCTAATTACTGCAAGCACGCGCTGCCTACGGGGTTGCCAATTTGCGACTTCTTGTTTTTGTGCATTTTCGGATCCCCGCCCGACCTGCTTTTGATCTGCTCGGGCATGCTGTTAACCCTGTATGTGTCCGTTGACCCTTTTTGGTATGCATTTATTTCCTTTTCTTTCTTTAGAAATAATTAACGCGCGAAGAACTATAGGAGGGCGGCCACAAGAAATCTAGCGCGTGCTCTGAACGCCCGCAGAGATGTATTGGGCAACGGTTTAATAAAGTGGTTTAGCAACTCATTTCAGTCGCTCATGACTTCAATCAATCAATCAATCAATCAATCAATCAATCAATCAATCAATCAATCAATCAATCAATCAATCAATCAATCAATCGGAAAAGCATTTTCGCGCAGCTAATAGTGGCGGCGAAAGAGTGCTTTGTGCTCATTTGCAAGCTTAACCCGTTGCTCTACCAGTTTCAAAAGCCATGGAAAATTTCATATTGAAATCTGTTGGCAGTCACTTTTATACAAGTTTCACAAAAACTGGAGTTCTTCCTGTAAAGTATTCTAACACAGTTCATATCCAAGTCGACTCGTTGCTTTGTGTGAAATATCGCTTTTCTGCAGTGGTTTTACTAGGTTCTTGAAGGGCTGGCCTTTTGAGCAGAAAGCTGGAGATGTGTCGGCAATAATCACAAGCCATCAAATACATACGTGGCCCTGTTTTACGGGCAGCGACGACTCCACGGGTCTGTGGCGCACATTTTTGACAGTTAATGCATCGCACGGCTACTGCGAGTGAGCGTACCTCATTCTCGAATCCACAATTTCGTTTTGAGGCTTCACGATTAAAAGAGACCGAGACAAAGCGCAAACAGAAGACGAGCACGACCGGAGAAGAAGACGGTTCGTGCGCTCTTCTTCTCTTGTCGTCCTCGTCTTGAGTTCCCTCCTCGCCTTTGGCTCTTTTGGTAAATGATGGACCACCAACATGATTAGTAAGGAATTCCTGCAAGGGTTCAGTTTAGTGCCATAATACGCTCCCCTATGCAGGAAGAACCACTAGTCAGCGGCCCTACAAGATGCCGTAGCAGAAGCACCTTAGGCGCACACGTCGTCTTAGGCGCACACCTCGTTACGCATTTGCAATTAACAGGCGCTCGGCCGTGGCTGCTAGGAGCTGTGGCTCTCTCTCTAACCATACAAGGAAACCAGAGGAAGAAGCCCAGGATCTTGGAGGATCATAAATCTACCCTTCGACCATACATTTAAGTGACTAAGCACCACGCCTGGTGGGCCGTGTGGCCCCGTTTCCTTCCAGGCCTAAGACGTGCTTGTGCTTCCAGCGTGGACGAACCTCGGCGTATCCGCAGCGATCCAATCACGCCTCGGCCAATCTAATACGCTATGCTCTCATAACGGCAGCGAATCTTCAGAAGCGCGAGATCAGTGGCATCGATGCCCCTCCCATCGACGCGCCGATCTGAAATAGCGCGAGACAAAGAAGCGTGCGCCCTGCTTCAGCGCAGATGCCGCCGCCTCTGGGGCGCGCGCATTCACACAGCCGTGTGTGTGGTGGCGGTGCGGCCATGAATTATTTATACGCGGGTGGCGGCAACAGGGCAGCTCAGGACTGGGCCCCGCGAGGAGCTGGCCCCGGCAATTTCCTCCACTGCCGCGGCTGCTGCTCCTGTGACTCGTCGGGGGACGTACGCGAGAGCGACAGAGAGCAACCGCGCGCGGTCCTTTCAAATTACCGGTGCGCTCACATCGCGCAAGCGACCGCCCGCCCTCCCGCCCGTGTATTCGCTGCTTGCCTCCCTCTTCGCATCCGTGCTTGCTTTCAATACAAAATCACTATTAGCCTACCTCGGTGGAGTTCGGGGATGTAGTTCGGGGGGGGGGAGTTCGGAGAAGAACTCAAATTCTCGAAGAGGGCTTCCGTAATTTCCGGTTAACAACTCGCCTTTGCGAAAGTTCACGTGCACTAGGCGTTGGGGCTAACGTCAAGCTCTGAGGTCTAACTTCGTCAACCGGTACCCCCCGGCTCGGCGTACAATGAGTGTGAAGTTGTTTGGCATGTCGGGAGACTTCGCTTGAAAATCACGCGACGTTAAGGCTAAACGTGGGATGTTACGCCAAACTTCACGCTTTGAGGTCTAACTTCGCCAACTGGTACCTATTGTAAAAAAGTACTCATTGCAGACTCATCATCGCGTACTTCAAGCTTCATGTACCGGTTGTGGTACCGTAAGCGAAATACGTATTTGGCGTAAGCTCGGACGCTCGGGCGCACAACCATATTCTAGCAGTTCTATCAAAGTGATACATACCCACAGCGTTGCACATATCCGCAGTGGAGTATTGTACAGCAGTTTGTAGACCGGAACGTATGCTGCGGCAGCGCAAGCTTCGACAGGCTTCAGAGTACTCTGAAGCCTGCCAAAGCGTTGAATACCCATATTCGGAGTGAGGTATGGACTAAGGCTTGATAAGCAGTTATGTTTGCTGTTTTCGAATGATATTTTGTTGTTGGCGCGGACAAACCGTCCGTGCTTTATTTTCTTCGTTCCCTTCACCATTTTTGCTTCGCTGTCGAAGAGCTTTCGCGTTCATTCACTTCCGAAGTGCAGAACGTATAGCGTACGTCCAGCACGCGGAAAACGCAGTGCTGGACGTACACTACAAAATGTCCACAAAAAGAGAGCGAGAGGGGAGTTTGCCATCAATCATGCCCCTTCCCCACTGAAGTGTGTGATTGCTTGTCGTAATCAATGCAAATATCTTGCTAATTCGGGCCGGTTTTTGTTTTTTTCGATTGTTGCTTTATGAGGAAGACTCTATACCCATTTAAGTTGCCGGAAGAGGAGTCCGCAGCTTCCGTCGTTCCTGTGGCGGCCGCGACATGGGTCGGCCTTAATTGCTACTGGGGAGGCATTTGCGCAAGTTTTCTATGCATGCTGCACACACGCGCACTTCAAAAAACACGGGATTCCACTTCTCGTGTGGCTTGTTAAGTTTGTCGCGCAGTTTACTGCGAAAAAGAAAAATAAGAGCTTCGTTTATTCTTAATGCACAAAAGTGCGTGCTCGCATCCCCAGCCACAGTACACCGTTGTCGGGGCCGGGTTTTTACTGCATTCGTTAGCGAAGTTGGTACTCGCGGGACGATTTACTTATGGTTCAAGAGAGCGAAAGGCTGGGCAACTTGGTTCATACTGTTCATAAAAAGGCGTATTTGTGTTCCCTGTTTTCGTGTCCTGCGTCCTTTTTGCTACTTCTCTTTACGCAAACTTATGATTCATTTGATTGATGTTCACTAGTAAAATCATAGCTGCTTCTATAGTCAGTGAACTACTCAGTCAGTCGTTCGGCGTAAGCTCGGACGCTTACGCCGAATTTCCGTCAACCATTTAGTCAGTCGCGCAATCATTCAGTCCCTGAATCACTCAGATAACCGTTTAGGAAGTCTGTCAATCAATCAGTCAACCTGTCAGTCGCCCAATTTGTCAGCGAACCATTATGTTGCTTTATCAGCCAATTTCAATCAATGAGTAATATCAGTTAGTGACAGTTTCAACTGAGGCTGGAACTCGCAGCGTGGATCACTCCTGACTCGGAGCACTCTGTTTCCTTTGTTCCTGTGCAGGAAAGTATGCCGCAACTGCAAGTGTCCGCGGGAGGAGCACCAGGATGGCCCGATGGCGGCCAACCAGGCCGAAGTGGACAGGCTTCTGCAGAAAACCTCGTCGCCGGCATTCGGAGGCCACGGCGGCAGCGGAGGCACTTCGCCACAGCCCCAGCACCACCACGGCAAGCAGCCGCCGCCGCCCACCTCGGCGGGGGCGCCCACCAACCCGAGTCCCAGCAGCACCGAGGCCGTCCAGCGACAGTCCCACTCGGACGACGACAGCGGATGCGCGCTAGAGGAGTACACCTGGGTGCCACCGGGACTCAAGCCCGAACAGGTGAGCCCTGCCCGTTTACACTGCACCCTCGCTGCATCATTGCAACCTGTCCCGCACCTGCACTCTTACTCCACTCGTGCTGCATCCGCAGTGCACTCGAGCACCGCTTCCGCGGTACATGCACCTGCACTAAACGTGCACTTGGCCTCCTTTCCACCACATGACCTGCTATTGCGCAGCACTCGCACTTGCACTGAACGTGCACTGGACCTGCTTATGCACCCGCGTATGACGTTGCAGTAGAGCGCAAGGACCTGCTCTTTCGCGGCACTCGCGCGCCACTCACGCACATCGAACCTGCTCTATTTCTCGCATACCATGCATATCGGAACGAGAGCGAGACGTAATTGAAGCAGCCGCACGGCGAGCAAACAGCCTGGCCGGTGAAGTGCGTGCACGCATGCCCGCGGGCGGGTCCCCACCGTCTTTCTCGGCCTCAGTGCTGCGAATGAACGAAGGCTAAATGAACTAAACGCCGTCGTCAGGTTGCGCAACAGGCTTCAGTGCCTCCTCGGAAGGTGAAAGTTAATTCGACCGGTTTTCGGCGGCCAGTGACTACAAAATGCGTTTAGTGAAAGGAAACCGCGGCACTGCTACGACGGGAAGGGGAGCTCTGTCCTCCGTCAAAAAGCGTCAGATTATAGGACGCACTGATGTAGCGGGCCGAAACAAATAGAAGAAGAAGAAAGCGAACGAGGGAGCTATAATGAAGAGTCGCCCCGCCGCCATCGGCGCCGCCAATTGCCTCCTATTCAGGGCGGCCTCGAGCACGGGACACAGAGACCCGGGTGCATACAAAGTGCCCGGATTACGGCTTCCCCCACCCTTCTCCGATGCCTCCTCTCGAAGAGCCCGTCTCCTTCGCGATGCTGAATTGCCGATAATGACAGGTGCCCCGTGCAGCCACGCGCTCTCTCCGCGGCGCTGTTCTGCCATTAATGACGTCGAATATACATTAAACGCGGGAGGGGCCTGCATTGCATCATAGGGATAGCTCGCGCATGCGCAGTACAGTCATCTGTTTATCCTGTCGAGAAGGAAGGCATACTCGGATGTTGAACTCCCGCAGTCCATTGCTGTTGGAAAGAAGCTAAAGCGTCGCGCGGCTCGTTACGTTGGTTGTGTGTTCGACCCGCGATAGCTTTGCGCAGGGAGCTACGCAAAAGGAGGTGTCATTTGCCGAAAGAATATGTTCGCGGGAATTCAACTGCGTGTGGCGAGTTCGAAGTCCTTCTGGTGCATTGACTCCCATAACGGGCTAAGTGCCAACGCACAGCCGTGAGGGAAAGGATACAAACGAACGGCAGGCAAAGATATCCATCCCATTTCGGGAGAAAGACGCAGCGCAGACGCGAACGATTTAGCGTTTTATACTGACGTGAAAGATATACTCGCAGCAATGAAAGTTGTAAAAACTTTTGCCTGCCAACACGACGTAAACGAATTTTGAGCTGATTATTGTCGTCGGTGGCGTTTTCTTTTTATCTGAGGAAAGGAAGGGGGGGGGGGGGGGGGTGGGCATGTTGACAAATGGGGGCAACTGAAGGACAGCGCTTATGATACGCCCCCCCCCCTTACCCCCCTCCCCCCGCCCCTTCTACCCGAGGGTGTCAGAGCACGACACCAGCCCAAACAACGCTCAACGTAAAAATTCATTGATGTGACGTGAACGCGTTATTTCTGGGAATCTCGCACTTACCTTGCGGAATAAAACCGCATACTTCCATGAAAAAAAAAAAAAAAGCAGCTAATCTCTGGGGCGGTATTCTCGTGTTTGTCCGTTTTGAAAACGTCCGTTTTGCGTCCGTTTTATTGTGACGTACTTCCAGTTGTAGGTGGACTTTCGCGCAACTGTTCTTGCAAACACCTTTTAAACGACTAAACCTATTTTAAACTATCTTTTATGTGTTTATTGTTCCGCCAGCAAACCAACAACAAGGCGACGGAAAATCGTCTGATCCAAATAGTCTGCTCCAAGAAGCCGCCGCTCATAGCTCCGCCGCGCTTGCATGGCGTCACATCCGGGTGTTCGGTTTTAGCCAATCAACAGGCTTGCTCAAATCAAAACGGACACTTTCGAAATGGAAACAAAATGGACAAAACACGAGAATACCGCCTTTGATGGTTGAGACAACACGCAATCTTCGAGATAAGGTACTTTTTTGTAGAATATGGTATCCGCGAGCCTCACGTAGGTTGTGGTCGCGGGGCAATAACGCACAGAAGTGGCGAGCACTGCAAAATTGGCTGGCGTGGAATGCGCCCCTTCCGCCGGCTTGCCTACCCTGCTTTGTGTGCGGCGTGCGCATACTCATTGCTTAGTCGATTAGTTTTATTTTTTACTCTATTTTATTGTTTCCATTTGGAGAAGGGGTAGAATTTACTTGTGCCCTCTTGCTATAAACTAGATAACGCGGAGTGCTTTAAAGCGAAAAACATCTTTTTCCGCTCTAGCGCCGGTCGGAAATAGAGAGAGGTGACTGGCATCGCCGGGGCCAAGCTACGATACCGGGCGCATCGGCCCCAATCACGAGGCGATCGTAAAAAAGGAAGCAGCTCCTCCACTTCTGGCGCTCTAGGGCGGAGACAGAAATTTCGCGGTCCGGCTTTTGGAAACTCCTTCCAAAACTATCTTTCTTCTTGCGACAATCTGCTCCTAACCTCCGGTCTCAGATTACGCTGGATGACCGGAATTATACTGTATCAGGAACGCTTCAGGTCGGCGTCCTTTGTAGTACCTCATTGGAAGAAAGTGTCCAAGGTCAGCCGCGCATGCGCGCAGCCATTTAATTTGCGAGGCCCATGGCACGTGACGTTGCTGCCTGCTCGTACGAACGTAGCACGTTTCTATGATCATGATGTTGAAGAAGCTTCTAGGTAGGTATTTGTCTTGCCTCTCACGTGCATTTTTTCCACCCTTACAAAAAAGGTATTTGTAATATTCGTCTTATTGTTATTTTGGGATCAGAAGCAAACACGTTTAAAGCTGCCGCCAACTTACGTCACATTCAAATTTGGGGATTTTGCACGCCGAAGCAGCAACACCTTGGTTATGGGGCGTGTCTTAGCAAAGGTCTTCGAATTGATTTCGACCATCTGAAAACCTATAACATTCGCCGAAATCTCGACATACGTGCGTTTTCGTTTTTCGCTTCCACCAGAAAAAAAAAAAAAAAAAAAGCAACCGCGGCCGAGATCAAACCCGCGTCCTGCGGCGGGTTGTCTGTTTCCACAGAATCTTTCGCGAGTTTTCGAAACAATTTTACCTATAACTTCCGTTTTTATATAGCTTCGATGAGTAGAGTTATGTGGTATGATAAATGCTTCGGCTGTACGTATCCTGGACATCTTCTATACACAATTGTGCCCCAAATTAGGCCGTACCTGCGTACAGTCATTTAATCTGCGAGGCTCGCTTAAGGCTTCACTGTCCTTACGCCAAACATTATCGCCACATAGGGCGTCTTATTTACAGACGCAAGACGTTGAAGAGAAACTTTATAGAAGGGGTCGTGATTGCCTATGTATAAATCACGCTGAATAAGGCCGCCTATATAATTGCGCTGAGAGGTTCGGGAGGTTGCCTTTTCCTCGCGGGAATGATATAATCTTGAAATGTTCTACTGGGGCCATAGCATCGGAAAGATCAGTTTTGCGGTGGCGCTAGAGAAAATTAGTGTGCGGCGTTTGCAGCCGAACGGCTGTAACTACCGTCCTAGATTAGCATCTATGCATATGCATTGATAGCGGCCGATTATGGACTTCACCTCGGACAAGAGAGAGAGAGAGAGAGAGAGAGAGAGAGAGACGAAAGCTGTCGTTTCCTTAGCTGCACGCTCTGCTCAACTGATGGGCAGCTTTCAGATAAAACAAAGGCGAACGTCTATGACCCACACACCACCATAGTAGGCCGATAACTTATTCTCTTCTTCTCATATAAATAGCATAAAAAGCGTAAACGGTGCATGAATTGTTCGATTTTTTTTTCTTTATTTGTTTCGACCTAGTGCAGCTGCTTTTTCTCGTTCTATAACCTGTTGCGTAAAAAAATTTAAAAAAGAGGGGTGGGAGGGGGGTGCAAGCAAAAAGAGTGGGTGTGTTCTATCCGGAGGCCTACCGAGCTTACCGTACCGTGACGGCAGCAGGTGTCCCCGAAACGAGGACCAGTCATTAAACGCTCCTACTCTTCGCGAGGTCCTTTTGTTTCTCTTTCTTTTCCACACTCCATCTCTTTCTCTCTCGGACTTGCGTCTGGTTTCTCCGCTCCTTTGCGAGGATGAAAAAGACACCCCCTCGAATCCAAACGCCACCCAGGTGCCAGAAGGCCTGCCCAGCATCGGTTTAAACGCTGCGCCGGTGAATGGCCGTGTCTCTTGTCTTGAGGCTGGACTGTAAACAGTCGCCAGATAAACGTCTCAAAACCATTCAGATCAAAGGGATGGGAAGGTGGGCTTCAACTGCGGGCCTTAGGTTTTCGAGGTGGTGTTCACACAACCCTCGTCTTCCTCTCGGGAACAGCAGGGGCGCCAGTGTTGAGCCCGCAGGAGAGTCATGACGGGAAACGCCGTGTACGACGTGCCTTCCTTTCCAGCATCTGTAAAAGAGAAAAGCGGAAGATGAGGCCGCTTTCCGACGTCCCCTCATCCGGCTTGGCGTCCAGAGACAATGGATGTCCCCTCGCTCGCTCGCTTTCTCGCTCGGCAGTGCAAGTGGGCGCGGCGGACTTAAATGACCGTTTGCCATGACACCGCCTACGGTGTCTCCGGCGCTTTGTCTCGGCCGCTGGAAATCCGGCCGTCGTGAGGCACCGCTGGAATGTGTTGTTTGCGGGACGATGTGTTCGTGTTCCTGGCGTCTGTTGTCGCACGGCGAACAGTCCTGTGTGGTCAGTAAAAGGGAAAGCTGCTTCTCTGCTGTGCGTCGCAAAACGAGGGTGGTTTCTCTGCAGACGGGCTCTTCTGGCGGGCCTTTTCGAAAATGCTGATCGTTCTGTGCGTGGCGAAGTATAAACGAGTGCTATATACTTCGGTGTCATTGACTGCTACTTTTTGCGCACAGTAGCGCGGAAGGCGAGGTCGTGGGTTTGGTGACTGCCCGCGGCAGCTGTTACTAATAGTGGGGGCGAAAAGTATGCCTATTATTATTCAGGTCTCTTAAATTGACATTCCCATAAAACGAACAAAATCGACCTCCGAATACGTGTCGAGGCTTCACGGACATGGAAATTCACAGCAACGTGGACACCAGTGCATCAGCGAGTCCGGAGCTGAAAGCCACGATTTCAGTGGATTCGAGAGTGTGACTGTCTCGCCGTCTGTTTCTTGTATGCGATATTAGTGCAAGCGTGCTTTAAACGTCACATTCCATCTTTATGAAGCTTAACATCGCCGAAATGGGCTCGATCACGTGGCGATGGCTTAATAAGCGTTCAAGCGAAGTGGTTAGCAGACAAGACGCGAGTAGATAAATGTGCAGTAAGTCACAATCCTACCCCCTTCAATAATCCTTGAAAAAGTTCAGCAGATAACATGTGGAAAACGCGACGGAATGGATCACGCTCAAGCACTTGCGTCCTGCGTGTATCCGCATGTTGTAATTTTAACGGCAGAGCTGTGCTGACCGAGGTTTGTCTGCCCGTCGCACCAAAAAACCTGGAAGCCTCACGAAAAAAGTGTGGTTAGGGAGTCCCCGGGAATCGAACCCGGGACCTTTGCGCCGTGAAACCGGCAACCGAACCGCTGGGCCACTTCAACGGCCCAGGGTTAGCAGCGGCGGGGAACAATAACATGAGCAGCCAATTGGAAAGGAAAAAAAAAAAAAAAAAACAACCGGCGCCTGCCCGATTGAGCTATCATCGCTTTTTTTTTCAACCATAACTTTATTTGCAGAAATAAATATGAGTACAGTTGACATGGGGGCAATTAGGAGATATGAAGTGAAGGTACAAGAGCACCTACAAGGCTTATTATTACGCATGGACATACAGGCACATAGATATATAGGTGGTATTCATTTAAAAGTTTAGTGGGCGATTCCTTCGCTTGGCAACACTGAAAACCACCATGTCAGTGGCCGCTGTGCCAGCGCATGCGCTTTGCGCCCGCATCTCGCAGAAAAAAAAAACACCAGCTTCATCGTTTGCTGCGTTTCAACCCGATTATCGGTAGTGGCGTCAACAAATATATTATTACTCGCACTCACATTATCTGGTGGCGCTATACGTGCCCTCGAGCACTTCGCATCACCGAAGGGTGAAACCGCGGCTGCGAACAGCGCGCATAAGTCCGACGCTGCAGTTGGCTGCCGCCGCGGATGTGGACGCAAGTGCACCCGCACCGTATCCACGACTTTATGTCTTGAAAGTGCCCTCTAATACGCGGTTGAGTACAAAAACCGAATAATTTCTGTTGCACGCGTACGCCGATTTAGCGCTGGCTTTCTCGTGCGCTAAATGCTTCACACTCAGAAAAACAACTCACCTCCGACATTAGAGCGCGGCGGCTGGCAATCAGCTGATCTGTGGCGGCGACTTCATACGCGTCTGGCGATAGGTAGAATGTACTGTGCTGCACTCAACAGTATGTGGCGTCGAGGTATTACAACAACAGTTTGGAAATGATGCAGTTCCTGCAGTTTTACAGAAGGTGTACCAGGGCACAAGGGACAGCAGGACAGGGGAAGATGCAGATCGCGATCACGGCAGAGAACGAAGACGGAAGAAGGATCAACTGATCAAGAGGAGTCAACATTGAGCACGAGATTCCACCTCCGAGGAAGCACTTAAACTGCATATATGTTTTCATATCAAGATCACATGTATGAAGAACGACATGCTGAGTCATAGCTGAGCTTTCACATATTCGTTTAAAAAAATACCACGGATTGCCTCCCCTCCCGCGGCTCGGTTTCGCGTGATAGATCTCTCTTCTTTCTTTCTTCTTTTCCTGTCTCTTAAAAACTCTTTGTGACTTCGGTCCAGTTTGTTTATTTTTAATTGGCGTCACCCGTGATACGTATGTGGTACGGGTTGGACTTTTATTTTACTTTATAGCCCTTTATTTTGTCTGTCTGTCTGTAAAACGGGCACTGCGCTCACGTTGCAATCTTTGTGCCACGACCAACTCCCACTCACTCGTAGGCGTGCACCGAGGCTGCGGTTGAATCGCAGATAAGGTTGTCACTCTCATGAGCGGAACCATGACTTTTCGCGTAACCAACGCTATCGCGGTACAAATGGCTATCGAATCACTCGCGCACGCCTTGAACGAAAATGCAAGCTCACGTCGCGTCCGTGGCCTGCCTGACCGACATGAAAGCATGAAGGGGAGGAGGTGCGCCCAGCGTGCTTGATCTGGGGGCCGTGCACGCAACGTCGCCTAGCAGCAGACGCTTGGCCACGGATATGGCGGCGGACACACATGGTTGCCTGCACGCATTCCACGCCAAAGAATACCTCCTATAGGAAAAAAGGTTTATGTTACAGGCAGTAACAAGGCTTGTAGCATGCATGCAAAACAAATTTCACAACGCATCAAGAAAAAACGCCAATAACAGGTTGCGGAATCATATATAAAGCATGAATCAGAGTTGACGAAAAAAAAATTCACCCCACCTCCCCGAAGGGAATCGTGAGGAAATGCGAATGCATTTCTTTTGCGCGAGAATGCGCGGAATTTATAATTGATGAGGAGACGGTGATTTGTAGCGTAACCATTTATTTAACACCTGTTTGTGTTGTCGTTGTACTTGACGGCCACGATCACTGCCTTGTGGTCGGTAAAGGGCACAGTCAAAGGGTCTTTGAGAAGCATGCGGGCGTGGGAGAGTGGGGCGAGCGTCGAGAGGAGAAGCACCGAAGCACCGCGCCTACCCTCGCCTACACTCTCCCACACACGCGGGAGCTCCGGCGAGCTCCCGCGATGCGAGCGCCCTCACACGCCCGAGCGCGCTCCTCCTCTCCACTCACTCGCCGCTGATCCGCCCGCACCACCTGCTCCGGTTGCTAGGGGAGAGGAGGAGCGCGCGCGCTTGCAGCTGTTGCTATGGGAGAGGGGGTGAGAGCGGAGAGATAACACCTGCGGGCGCGTGGACGCCGCACGGCGCCTGACATGGCTCGACTAAGAAATGCATTCGCATTTAAAAAATCAAAAGAAAAGAAAACGGAACTGAAGAGATGGCTGTGGTAAGCACTGCCGCCTGCAGTATCTGGCGTGCACGCCTTCCGGGCGCACAGCATTTACTTTGGTTTCGTAGCGCGGGCGTTGGTTTTTGACTCGGCCTCGGGTTCTAGCGCGTGCTAAAGGCCGATCCACACGGCGGACCGAGTCCGCGGTCCGATCGGTCACGTGATGCCGCGTCACGGCCCGCCGCGGTCCGATGCAGCGCCGAGAGCATCCACACGGCGGACCGCCGTAGCAGACGACAGAGCGGTCCAACCCAGAAGCACTCTCCACCACAGTGCTTCCAACCAGACGAACTCGCGAACCCATACGAACGGCTCGCGCCCGCTCCGTACATGTTTTATGTGTATTTTGCGCTTGGTTTCGCGGTTCCGCGCGCATTTTGGAGCAGTCGAAATATAAACAGAGCGCAAGCGTCGTTTGGCCGCTATGGCGTTAGCTTTGTACGTTGATGAAGAAGATTACCTTGCGCCGAAAAGGTCATGCTGGGTTAAAAAGTGGATGTGTCGAAAAGAGCTGGGACTGCGGAACCAAGTTGTGGCGTGCGGAATCCAGAGCAGAGCGCATCCACACGGCGGGCCGGCTGAGCGGACCGGGAATGGCCGACCGTCTGAACACGCAAGCTGGAAGGTTGAACACAGGCGCCGTTTGGCCGCGACAGCATGTTGTAACGCACAAGCCTGCACGAAACGTTTCATCCCCACAGTAACAGCCACCCGCGTGCCAGCCGGGCGGGCGCGCTCACGCAGCCGCCGGCGTCGTTCGCACGAAGGCGACACTACGAGCGGCGACGGCGGGGTGATGCGGGCTGCATACGGCTCGTCACCGCTCGCTGGAACCGAACGCTTCCCGCAAATTGAGGTCCACATGCGTGAAACAAAGTGATAATGACGGCTAGCATTGCACTAGTAAGAGTCGTAGGACTCGCTAGTAAAAGCGCGGATGAAGTATGCGTCGCGATTGTAAGCCTAGCCCGCCGCCTATCCCAGCGGGGGTGATTGACAGGCTCCTTCGAGCGCTTCGAAACAGCCGCGCTGCCTGCGCCATTCTCTATTGGCGCAACTGGACCCGGCTCCGCCCACGCGGCGCGGGAGCTGTCAGACCACGCTGATTGATGTCGCGGTCCGCCGTCGAGACCGCGGACGGTAAACCCTCGGCGAATATTTGGCCCGCGAGGGCCGCGGTCCTGCCCGGACCAACGGCGGCCCGCGCGAACTGGTGACGTCCTGTCACGTGATGCGCGGACCGCGGTCAAAATAATCGTTTTGGTCCGCCGTGTGGATCGGCCTTAACGCGGTACAGCTTGGGGGAGATGTGGAAGGCTGCGGACGAAACGATCCGGGCCTCCCAGTCGTGGAGAACTTTCAGCGGCAAGTTGGGAAATCGATGTGAGGTGCAACAGCCGGGTCTCCGACGATGGGAGAGGGGCCGCCAGCTCTGCTGTTTCGCCAGCCTTGCACCACTAGTGCAAGCTGCACCATTTTTTTTAACGAATATAAATTAAAAACCAGCTTGAACCCCCACGTTAACTATAACCCCTCCGTGGTCGGTTTTTTTTTTTGTCGGAGCTATTTTGATGTGCGGGGCTGCTTTGTCGTTTCCTTGCTCTTTTTCTCCATCTACCCGCGTGGCTCGTGGCAAGAATTCCTCTGTTGAACTGCCTTCCTAAGCCGTCGAGCAAAGGAATCACAAGCACTTGAACAAACGAACAGAAAAGCTTCGTTATTTCCACTTTTGTTCCTCTTGGCTTAGTTTGATCAGAAGGTTTTGTGATGTCATTGGTGAAGGCCGGGGTGAAGCGGGAGGGAAAGAAGCGAGCAAGTCATTTGGAGCAGCTTGCGGGAAGAGAAAAAAAAACGAAATATAAAGAAGCCAAAGAGATAGCACCTCGTCCGGGGCGCTTATAGTTATGCCGCACATAAACATGCGGATAGCGACGCATGCATTCCTCTCGCGTTCTCCTTTTATGTGTTATATTCCTTTTTTTTTATTCATTCTTTCGAATGGTCAGGCCTCGCAAGCCGGAACTGGGTCCCTTCCTCGTTCTGCCAAGCAGTGGACGGTTGTGCGTCCATATAATATGCGTTCCTTGACCCACGGCCGCCCGGGAGCTGCGCGGCCACACCAGCGAAGTCTTGGTTGGCGCCATTTTCGCCTTGTTTCGGCACGCTAGGGGCGTTTGTCTTTAGTGCCGCCCGATCTGTTGCTCCCGGCACCCCCGACGACGACACGGGAGCCCGGGGCGGGCACCGGAGGGTCCTTAGAATTCGCTTTGGCGCTTCCTTTCAGGGTGCTCTTTACGAGCCTTTAACGTGACCGCGCCTATCGTTATTCTGCGTGAGCGCTAGGCTCCTGAGGCGGGAGGGGGAAACGATTGGGAAGGGACTGGTCGACCTTACGCACTCGCAAACGCTGCCAATCTTTGTTCCTGGAATGAAATGTGGGGAGGGCGACGAGCTTATTCGACTGGCGTGCTGCTGGAACAGGCGCTGTATTCTCTAGAATACTATAATAATAACAAAGAAACAGTAAGAAGAAAACAGCGTAAGACACACCGAAATGTACTGCGTTCTGTGATTTCATTTCTTTTTGGGTACTCGAGAGCGAGCATTAACGCCTGTAAAATTTTGTCATCTAGCGAGCGGACACTGACCCAACTTAATTTTGTTTTGATGTTGCTCCGAAGAAGTAATAGAAGGAACGTTCGTGCGACGGTGATTCGCGTAACATGGTACCGCGCGCTGAGTCCGGTGGCAGAGTTTCTGGCGGTCGAATAACTTTTGCATTCTGCTGAGTCACCTTCGCTGAACCCGCCCAGGACGGGGCGGAGGAGGCCGTACGGCGGGCTTTCCTGCATGCCGCGTTCGCTGGCGTTATCAAGCTCTGTTGTCGCTCCATCTTCGCTGGTGTCGGAAAGTAGCGTGTCATGAAACAGTGCACTGCGCCTAGAACGCCGCGACGAGTTATGAAACCTCATATTGCTGATCTAAGTTGAGACGGTGAAGTTCACTTCGAGTCAACGTTATGTCGTTGTTGGGGAGTGGAACGTAGCGACGTCGATAGATAACGAGTATAGATCTCTAGCGCTTCCATGCACGTGCGATTGTAACCTCTCCCATCGTTGTCTTTCCCAGCTAGGCCTCGAGCCATCCCATTTAATCAAATGTTCGACGCTACTACTATGCCTCTTATGGGCATTGGTTCGGGCACCTCCTTTACGACCTATTTCGCTCAGGTATCTTTATATAACCCCGTAGGTTTTTACAATTTTAATTAAGCATTTCTATGTAAATTCAACGAGAAAACTTCGTCTGTCTGTCTGTCCGTTTGTCCGTCCGTCCGTCCGCGCGCCCGCCCCCCGATTTATCCTCCCGGGCCAAAAGTTAAAATCAAAATCTGAAAGAGAAGTTTATAGATATAGAGGCAAAGCTTTTCCAAATTCCAAACCACGAAATCTGGAAACACACTTTATACTTGTCGTCATTGTTCAGCAAAACAGAAAAAAATCGGACATATTTCAGGCAAAACATCAATACTTACGTGATATGTGCAGCGTTCTTTTAACACGTGGGTGATTGGTTTTTGGGATAGCAAATAAAAAAATACGCTGAAAACATTTCTTTTTACCCAAACGTACAAAGCGAGCATGCGAAGAGTGTATACCTTGTGACGGCATTCCAAGAAGTCCAACAGTAACGAAAGAGTCCACAAGGTGGTCCGCGAGCAGTGGAACGCGCGAAAATGGAATTGAATGATTGATCTGGTTAGCTGATTGGGGGTTCCTGGGAGTCTTTAAACAGTTTCGTTCTACTTTTTTTTTTCTGATCCTAACATTAGCAAGCAGAGTCTGAATCACAGTCTAATAATGTAATCTTTTATACAGTTTATTCTGCAGACGGCGGCCATTCCTTATCCTCCTCACAAGCCATTGCCAAAGGAGCGTGTCTATAGACTGCAACATTCACCGCGTAGCTTTTCCAAAACGATTCCAGCTCAGCAACTGCAACCTGGCGTACTATAACCGGCCGCTTCGCCAGGCTAGCAGGTAACCCGTGCCGCCCTGGCGTTCATTTTCTCCCGACGTGACGCCCTAAATGTCTCCCATTTGGCACTGCCTCGTGCGCAGTTACATGCCATTCGTACTAGCGGTAACACTTATACGATGTCTTATTGCTGCCAGAGAGACACGTGTAATCGCCGTTAATCGCCGCTTCGGCCGCCAATGAGACCGAGAAGTGGCACATTTTCTCCGAATCGGCACGCGTGAATGTCCGGGAAACCGTGCGAGCATTGATTGCGGCGCCGAAGAGATTCGTCAAACCGGTCTCCAAGTGCTGCCACGAACAGTCGTATGCAAGAAAAAAAGAAAAAAGAAAAGAGGAATACGCAGTGGCAAAGCAGGAATGGCAAATCGATTGCGACGTGCCAAAATGAGTGACTTAGTCGTGGCCGTAAGTACGTACCACCGTGCTAAAAACGCATTGCTTGGGTTGTTTTTACAGCGGAGTTGTTGTTGATGATGATGATTGCTATTGGTATCCTCTTTGCAGCGGGGTCATGACGTGTCATCTTACCAAAAAGGACTAATATGCCCATGTTTCATACTCTTGGTTGAAAAACTAGCGCTACTCCTAGGGAAGGCACAAAAATCTTATAAAGCACTAAAGCACAAAAAACCTATTTTTTCTGTTACAGGCGGTAACTGTCCTAGGCAATATTCCCCTCTCTGCTTTTCGTCCACCAGCATTCTAATCTTCTTTTCGTCGCTTCGACAGCCTTGAAGTTAACTTCCTCTGTGCTACCCTTAAATACTAGGGCTTCTGGAAGCCGAATATTCCTTTCATGTAGATTTGAATGGATACCCTCGCATTCTAACACTGTGCCGCATAGTCTGTTTCTTTTCCGCAGACCATACATACCCCATCATTTTGTGAATATTTCCACGCAAAGTTCTTAGTTCGCAGGCAACCTGCTCTAGCCTCAAAAATCAAAGCACTGCCCTGTGAATTATCGAATAATTTTTCCTTTCTGATGTCCATATTTGCAGCCCTGTACATCTCTAACGACGTTTTATCTTAGATTTTTTTCTCTCCATTTATTCGTTTCTATCTGCCTTGCCTCTTTTTTTTTTTTTTTTGGTTACCTATGCTGTTTTGAATTCTCCACTGTTCTTTCCGTATTTCATCGTTGGCCTTCTAGCCTTCCTTAATCACTGCGTGCCCACGCTTTTCAAGTATAGGTACCTAAACACCTTAGCTGCCCACCTAAGTTGATCCATTTCTCTCAACCTCCTCTGCGCTTCTCGAACTTCAAACGACGCCCAGCCCATATCTCCCACGTTAACTCCCCCCTTCCCCTTCTTTTGTGCGTGTAGACCGAGAAGAGCCGCTCCCTTCCTCCTCTCTTTGGCGCACCCTCTTCTTTCGGCCACCTGTTCGCCTCCGCTGCTTCGTATTTTGGCACAAGGTGGCGTGTATCGCCCGTGAAAAATTTTATTCCCATCAACGCAATCATGTTAGAAGTGAAGCCAACTTTAAGGATATCTGTGTAAGCTTGGTCTTTGTAGCTGGTTTTCCCACATTGTGGGTTCTGCTGGGAAGCCTACTAACAAAGAAAAAAATTAGTGCCCTTCGATTCTGTGAAGATGGATGACCTGCGGTGCGGGACGCAGTCGACGGAGTGCACGAAACAAACCACTTTTGTTTGTAATTTGCGATTGAGCGTACTTCCCAGCCGTCTAGCTGAATAAAACTTGGAAGGACGCGAGATTTATTCTAGCGAACAAACATTGGGCTGTGTTTCCCTCCCGCGTCGTAGGCGTATTACTGTCTGTGTAATACGCAACCCAATCCGCTCGACCAGTCAACACACCAGACAGGTGGCATTGGGTAAGTTTGACGTCCACGTTTAGAGAGAAGAAAAAAGGAAGGAAAGGCCGGGAGGTCAACCAGATGTAGAGCCCGGTTTGCTAACCTGCAGTGGGGAGTGGGGCTCAGGGAATAAAAAGGGGGGGGGGGGGGGGGAGAAGAGGAAGAGATAGGAGTGGGAAAGCGCGCACTCTAGTCCCGTTTCGAGCACTATAGTCTTTCAAGCAAGTTCGTTTCACTCAGGAAACGTAAAAGGGCTTTCGTCGCCTTCTGCGAGGTGTGAAGACCGATGACTTAAAATAGTTTCCACCGTAAATGGTCGATTGTCCAATCGGCTCAGCGCGGTAGCAAGCACGCTCCTCTCCGACGAGTATTCGGGGCAGCGACACAGCACATGTTCTATAGTAAACGTCCCGCTGGAACAACGGCCATGTCATCAGTGAGGGCATGAAACCTATAGCTTCGCCTCCCCTACCCCTCCTCTTCCTCCCTCCCCTCCTCGCACGTGCACGCATATACCGGCAACCGCTTATGTGCGCGTACTCAAACGTGAAAGAAACCGGCAAAACGGAAAGCCGGAGCGCCGCCGAGTAAAGCGACTTCGCCGGGATGAAAACTGGGGGAGGGTTAGATATATACTGCTTCGCACTAAAAAGGCTGTCTAGAGTGCGTCTGATGGTACTGTATAAGCACTCCACTAAAGCGACGTCTACCGGCGTTTCGATGAAAAAGTGCTGCGTCTTAATTAACGTGCTTCGCCCTCCATTAACGTAACGTAACGTAAATACATCTAACAAAACCTAACGAACAGAAAAAAGTAATTTAAAACACCAAAAACTATCGTAGCCATGAAAATTATAAATAAAAATAACGCTGTAAAATAAAAACAGAACAAAAAGAGGCAAGAGCCGGAGTCGAACCGGTGGCTCTACAAATAGTAATCCAAGACGGAACCTCCACATTGCAACTGCAGACGTTCTGGCCTATGTCAGCCCAGTCTTAAAAATTCCAGTGCCGTCGGACGGCACTCTAGCCGTGGCTGTAGCGCTGAGCTGGAGTGCTGAGCTAGAGTGACGCACTCTAGACAATGCGGAGAAAGAAAAAAAAAATAGGCGGCAATGGGCGCGAACACTGCGAAAGTGGTCTAGTGTCTCAGAAGTACGCTAAGTACTAACTTCCGGCTAGTTTCCGGTCGTATCAGGGGTGGTCTCAACCAATACCACCAACTCCCCGAGGCGGTCGACACACGTCGCTCGTTCCCTTCCGGTTTCTTCTGCCATCAGGGCCCTCGTAGAAACAGACAGCGAACATCGAGGCGTAACAGCAGTCGGTCGCTCGAACATTCTTCACAGCCTGTTTCAAATTTTGTTGGTCTCTTCTTTTTTCTTTATTTAGGTTCCTTGGGCCATATCCTCGGTTATCTCGTGGCCGTCTCCGTATTTTGACGCCTGTTGCAATTTATCAGCGGAATACCACAGTTGAGCGTTTCCCACGGCATTTTTCTTTGGTGCACTTGCTACCTTTCTGCGCCACAATCTTTGAGAATCGTCTTTGACGTTTTCCTATTTGAAGCACTCCCAACGAAGCTCAAGAATAACATAAAGAAATGCCCGCGCTAATAATCATCGGTAACTTCGGTAGCCGTTTACTTATCTCCCGCTTTCGGCTAAAGTGCAAAAGGAAGGCAGCGAGCGGAACTCCGACCCGTCTCCGCAAAAAGCAAACGTATATCTTTATTGTATCGACGCGCTTCCTCCAGTTCTTGCCTTTATCTCGCGAGGCTCTCACGCGGATTGCGTGTCTGCTCCAGCGAACATGTATTGCGCTCGCTGTCGCCGAAAAAAAAAAAAAAAAAGAGAAGAAGAAGAAAAGAAGCAGCCTTGTCAGTCCACTTTTGAGAGGGCCAGGCCGCGGTTGTCGTTCCGGGGGTGAAGTGCACGCAAAAGATGGCGTCGTTATCTGTCGGTGGAAGAAGTTTGTTCACGCGTAAGGTGGCCACTGAGGCAGTTGGGAATGTCTTTGAAGCGCGCAGGCCTCCCTAGTAAATTCAGATATTTCTAGCGGCTCTTCCTAATGGCTCCGACGGTGCTCAGAGGACCGTGAGTGGAAGTTTTCGTGTCTGTGATGATAAGGATTAGCAACTTCTGGGGCTGTTTTAGTTATCGCGCAGTGAGTTCGCCAGCCGAATTTCCTGATGTTGGCTTTAGTGCTCCCGTCGCAATATTCCGTACGACGTTTCTTGCAAAGTCGGTTGTCACTTTTTTCAAGACCACGCTAAATGCTTAAATGCCCGTTCTGTCCGTCCGTCCGTCTGCCGTCCGTCCGTCCCCTGAATAAGCCAGTGAGAGAGGGAGAGAGAGAGAGAAGCGAGAGAGAAAATGGAAGGAGGGAGGGAATGACTTCATTTTAAAATTTCAGCAGTTAACGGTGGAACGGTGTTTTTGTTCTGCGTAGATATGCACTCACGAAAATTATAAGCAAGTGCTGTGAGCGCTAAAATAGCTGAGAAAAATTAGTAAATATAGTGAGGTGCTCCCGTAGTAGCTGCAGATTATTTAAATACAGTTACAAAGATCAATCTGTAACACAAAGAGCACGCAGTCAATACTCTATTGTTACGTTTGGTAAGCAATTATAGAAAACATACGCGATCCACCTTACATAGCGAAAAAACACACAAGAATAAGTAAGGGACATACGCAGTTCAGACATCAAACTGAGTGCTTCGTAATATGGATACCACAGATAAAGCGCAGTACAGTTAATCCGACCTCCGTTATCGTTGTGCGCCCACACGAGCCTTGTGCAATCACGCAGGTTCAAGTTTTTCTGCGCTGTAGTCTGGATCATGTTGAACAAGCTATCCCAACTTTAACCTTACTAAAAGGCGCGGAATAGCACACTTGTTGGCAAAAATACAGCAAATAATTTCAGATTACGAGTGTTCAACAAACATTTCTAAGCGCACCTATTTTACAATCGTTTTCTACAGGCTCGCTGTTTTTCAACTCAGTTTATTAAGGGAAGCACATTTATCGACCACCGAGCGTGCAGCACGTATACGTCATTGTGAGGGCACCGCGGGCGTTGCCACGCTCTCCCACTCGTGTGTAACGCGCACACAGAGTCATTGCTACTTTATATAAAAAGACAGAAAGTTACACGGTTAATCTTCTTAAGAAGTTAGCACAAGCGAAAACTCTCAGGGGCCCAACTCTGCCCCCCCCCCCCCCCGGCGATGCTGATCCCTGCCAGCCCCTCCCCCCTACTCCCGAATTGCCATTACCAATGCCATTAGTTGAAATTTCTTTAGAGTTGCCTCTACGTTATCACTTAAAATTTTATTGGGGCTTCCATACTTCGAAGGATTACCATAGGAGGACAAGCGCACTAGAAGCGCACGAGAGGCATGTATGTGTGTGTGTGTGTATGCATGTATGTATGTATGTATGTATGTATGTATGTATGTATGTATGTATGTATGTATGTATGTATGTATGTATGTATGTATGTGTGCGTGTATGTGTGTGTATGTGTGTATGTATGTATGTATGTATGTATGTATGTATGTATATCATGGGTGGTTTTATCCCCATCTTCATAGGCTGGAAGTCGAGGCGGCCGACCCCCTTCCCCCCCGCCCCCCCTTCTCTTCCCCGGAAAACGAAAACGCTCCGCATTTGGAAGTTAGGCAATGATGCAAAACCTAGGCAAAGTAGATTAGCGTGTGTGCGCATGTACACGCTTACGTATACAGATGTCGTTTGTTCCGTCTTCAATTTCATCTTTTATTTCGTCTTTAATTAGTGGTCAGCGTACGAAACGTTCGGTGTTACCTTTCTTAACGCGTATACCAGCTACGCTGTAATGTAAACGTCGTAATCACGCGAGATACAGTCTTCGTGCATCCCGCGTTGAATAAGCCGCTGAAAAAGCGACGTGCCCCCACGGGTCGCGCCGTGCTGTCATCTTCCGCCTCGCCCGGTAAAATTCGCCCCGGCTGCGTGCGAGTTCACGAGGCCCCGTAGCAACGACCACCTCGTCCTTCGCCGGTTCAACGGCCCGTCTAGACGACGTGCATCGGGAGACGACGCGAAATGAGCGCTCTATTTGGCCCTGAACTCCAGAAGAGAAAGGCTTCGCCCTTGCGATGGTGTCGGTGCAGAGAAAGAGAAGACGAAAAACTAAACGAGCATACTGCGGGCTTAATGTTCGCAGTAAGGGGGGCGCTACATTATACCTTGGCCTCCCGGAGCACCGAGCTGTCGTCGGCAGCGGTTGTTTCACCTCTGAGGGAGCAGTCAGGTTGTCCGGAAGGTCGCAGTCTGGGAGCTTCGACCGGCCTCTAACAAAAGAAGTGCTCTTCGTGTATTCATTATTTTATTATTACCTTCCGTGTGCGTGCGGTGCTTGTCTGGCCTGAGTGAGCGTTTTCACTTCCATCAGTGGATAGCGGCTCGAGGCAAGCGGGGCTCCTTCACGGGGGCGCAGTTCGTGAAAGTCGCAACTCTTCTTCCCATCGGAGAAAGAAATGAGAACCTTCCATCAAGCGCCTTTTTTTTTTCTCCGGCTGCACCAACGTTTACCATAGTTTCTCGCTCTCATAGTTTCTGGCCGATACCCAAACAGGGATCGGCCAAACATCAGTGGGAGAAGATCTCATTTAACTGCAGCGTCATGTATGAAGGAAATTTAGAGCTGTACTAGGAATGCATTGTGATGCTTACCTCATCTTCATCGTCATCATCATCATCATCGTCGTCGTCGTCACTAAATTTTCAATCGTAGTTTTCCTCTTTACTTTGCCATGTTGGCACGATGACAGGAGGAGATTCGTTCTTAACAGATTCGTTCTTAACTTTTCGACCATTTAACCCCCCCCCTCCCCCCTCCCTACCCCGCTCCATGGTACAACTCAAAACGGCAATAGAAGTTGCCGTTGTGTCACCGCAGCCGGATGTTACTCTGCGCGGCACAAGTAGTGCGTTACTGGGAATATTTTGAACATGGCACGAGCCCTTTCCGTGATTTCTTGCGCTTAATATGCTTATAAACTACTGCAGCAACCTCAAACAAACTATGCGAGAAAGGGCAGGCGATATCACGAATTGATAGCAATCTCCTTTCAAAACTCGCGCGCCCGTTGACACCCGGGTCCGTAGTTTAGGCGGAGTCATACCATACGTGAGCTATTCCCGTTCTTAACTTGGAGTACGCCATGAACCTGTTATTAATCACGGTCAATATGGTAATCATGGCATATGCTCACTCTGTAGCACTGTGCCGTTTGACCTAATGGCTGTTTCACAGACACCTTGCGGCTTGTTAAGTACGCCGCGTCGGCGGGGCCGACGATTCTGCTCTGGCAGAGCTTTTTTTCCTCTGTACGCATGTGCACCTCTCTAAGAGGTCGCGCCGATTTCAAACTTAAACCCAGTCGTAAAAGAGCAACGGTCCGTTCGCGGTAAAAGGACACGG
This sequence comes from Haemaphysalis longicornis, assembly GCF_048455015.1. Taxonomy (NCBI): domain Eukaryota; kingdom Metazoa; phylum Arthropoda; class Arachnida; order Ixodida; family Ixodidae; genus Haemaphysalis; species Haemaphysalis longicornis. The sequence continues at coordinate 49,705,882 of NW_027526460.1, forward strand.
CACGCAAGACAGCGAATCAATGCACAAGGTTTACTGAAAAAGTGTGAAGGAAAAAAAAAAAATCCGCTGAAATGGCGATGCACACGAAACATTTGTGCCGTGCTCACAGTTCGACTGGTCGAGAACGAAAAAGTATGAAAGGATGAAGACTGTTGCAGTATCAAAAAAGAGAGGACTGCAGCACTCAGCGTGTGCTTTCTCCACGGACGTAGGCCGGCTGCTTCGGTATGTAGCTGGCGGCATGCTGTCCACGTGTGAACGCGTCCAAGCTTGGGCCCTTCCATCTTCCGCCGCTGTGCAGTCGCCTTTCCGAGCGTCCTGACCCTATTCGCCGCTTTTCTTACTACAGACACTCCGGTGCTGGCTGCCGCCCGTGGGAAGATTTATCTAACTTGCACCGCAGTCGTAAATACGGCCGGGTGAACGTTGGCATAGTGGCGAGCATCCACGCAGCCAGGTTGGGGGACGCCGTGGCAGCCTGTAGAGATACGACGCTGTCCGCGAGGGCCAGCTGCGTCGTGTGCAGACCTTGTGGTCCCGTCCATCGCCCGCTGAGCTTTTCGCGAAATCCCACGGCACGTGTGTTTTTCGCCACAAGTCTTGCCCCTGCGGAGAGCGGTCGATGCCGAGACTTCGGAATGCGCGCCCGGCGGCGCGCGCTGCTTTCAGCTCGAGTACGCGTTTTGTAATTTTCTCTGTAGCGTATTCCTCGATTCAGAACCGCGCAGTAGACTGTGACCTCGCACTCCCGTGTCGTTTACGTAGCGCCCGTTCGAAACGCGCACGCATTTGAACTGGTCGTTCCGGGTTTGCACCGCTGCGGTCGGGTCAAGGCGTTTTCTGCTTTTCTTGTACGGGATTGCAGTTTTGAATCCCTGAAGTTGTTGTCCGATGGGGGTACCACAAAGTTGAAAAGCTGTGCCGACTTGGGCCCGCCTGCACCCGACCGGAACCATCTAGTCCAGCACCGTGAGTTTTCCACTTCGTGAACGTTAAACAGTCCCACTCTGTTTAGTTAGTCCGGATTTCTGTTTTGTTTATTTTCCTTCATACATGCCTCACGTGCAGCTTTAGAATATAAATGAGACATTCATGCAATCGATGCTGTGCATTACGGTCGATTAGGCCGTGGTTTCCCGTATCTTGCGCGGTCTCGTGCACTACATGTACACCCAAGAGAAGAAGTTTACGGACCACGAAAGCAGCAATTTTGAGTTATTTCTCTGCCGCACGGCAGCCTGGAGTACCATGTGCGGTAGTTTTCATTAGTTCAGTACTTATACGGCATCTCGCATGCATTCTACAGTTTCTCGGGCTGCTATAGGAAGAGAAATAACCTAAAATTGCCATCCCCTGATCCGCAAACATTTGATCGTGGCTGTACGTTGCAACAATGTTCCAGTCCACGAAAACGCTATATTGGAGGACTGTTAGACCCTCACTACCCCCACTTCGGCCTGCGTTTATTGGTTTAGTTTAAGCTTGCAGGCTCCTCGTAGATGACTTAGAGGCTTCGCAGAGAGGTCAGCCTATAGGAACGTACTTGGCTTGCTACTCCATATCCCGAAGAAAGCGGGTGAAGCGTGCGAGCACGCAAAAAGCGAACACAAACATTAACAGACGCACGAACTTTAAATGTTTATAAAATTCGGTTTAAATCGCAGTCGGGGACAAAAGTAAGTCACCAATGCCCTTGTATCCCAGCACTGTCACTTAGTGCCACGGTCCCAGGACATCACTGTGTCCCTCTCACGCGTGCGTCAGTACGTAGACGAAAACTAATCATCGTGGAGAGCCTTGGTGCAGCGAACCGACGACACACACACGCATAGTACATATGTTCGATGTGCTCGCGAACGCTGGAAGTCTGGCAGAAAGGGAGGCCACTTGCCCCGTCTTGTGCAGGTAGTCGTTCGTGGAATTGAGACGTGGAGGCGGATGCGTCCGGCGTATAATTGCTTAAACACGCGCCCACAAAACGTACGACATCCAGATGGTACAAGCAGTATAAATTGTTTTAACACGAAAGTGTCATGCCGGGATACACCAAGATCTGACTGACGTCATACCCGTCACGGAAATGAAAAGTCCCATCGACGCGCGGCTGCACGAGGAAAAGAGCCGGCGATGTCTCTCGCCGCAACGGGAGGTGCCAAGCGCTCTGCAAACTCCACTATGAACTTTAGCGTGAACAACAGTATGAACGCCCCTTATATCACTCCCTATAACATTCTCCCTTCAGATGGTGCTGACTTCTAAGAGAGGTGAAGCGAAGTAGTGTGTTACGAAGCCAATGAGCGCCGGCAGTTGGCGCCACCTGAGCTCGTCGCAACGCAACTATCTGCCGTACACGCCACGGAGCAGGACCGAAGTGGTCGCATATTTGCCGAGGCGACCCGCCAGCAGGATGTCGCTCGCCAAGCACACCCACGAGATGTCCCCGCAAATCATGCTCCTTTTGCTGCAGGGGACCATGCTTTCACCAGACGATACGCTGACAACCCGTTCGGTTTCGTTCGCACGGTTTGCGAGCGCCTGGCGCTTCATTACGCCTAATTCACGCAATGCTCCGGCGCGTGCATTTCAGTGTCTAATGATGATGCGTCTAACAGCGCCATACCGACGAACTGTAAATAGCGATGTGAAAGTTCACATCGACGCACAATAAACATTCAACTGATCCGCTGACGGCACATTTCACTTTCGTGTTTTACCGATTCCGATGAAATAGGGATCAACCACATTTTATTTTTCTGTTTTCCTTGCGTATAGTGATGCTTACGCTCGTGCTTCAAGTTCCCCCGTGAAGTAGAGCATGCGTATACACGCGTTAAAAAATATCGTTACTCTCATAGACATAATCCGAGGAAGCAATTGGCGCCTGCTTTGTCGACATTTTCGGGAAAAATAGAGAGCTCGGGTTCTCTATTTTGGAGCTGCGTGAGATAATGAAGACGCTAGCTAAATTATTGGCCCCTGCCTGCAAAATAAAAAAATATATATTGTCAGCAGTTTCAACAGCGTAAACATTTCACGTTTTACTTTACCAACCAAGCTTCTTGTATACCTTTTTAAAATACGTGCGAGAAAAACGAAGAGCAGCCGTACAGGGTTCAGAACTAATGCAGTTCAGCCAGAAAGCGCAACTGTTCAGCCGAGGAATTATACCGGCCGCTGGAGCAGACTCGTTCAGTCTTAGTGATTCATAGCGCTTACAGCAGTAGTGCCGACCATTTGTCTTAAAGCAGCTTTCCTCCGTCTTTATTCTAGCAAGCCCCCTCCCCCCTCCCTAGTAAAAAAAACAAAAACAAAAACAAACAAAGTGAAGACGCGAAATCATAGTCGGTACCGCACGGGAGACGCATGGACTGTTATTTTGCGAAGCTCTAGCGGTGCCTCCCAGCGAACCGCGCTTCCTCTCGTCTTTTGTTTTCTTTTTCGTTCAAGCCATCAATAATACAGAGGTCAGGTCCTGCGCATACGGCGATCCGTCTTTAGAGTTTGACGGCGCAGTTTTCGGGTCACTTTTCTTCCGTGCCGCGTCTCGCGGTGAGTTAAGCGTTATCGATTGGCACGCATTTTAATGGTCGCTTCGAGAGTGCGACGATTTATTTTCACTGCCGACAGTGCCGGGCCACGAAGGCGTCGTTTTCCTCTTGCTCCTCGTGCCGCGCTTTCTCGTTGCTTTAGCGGTTCACCCGTTGTGCAATCGTTTTACCGTTTTTGCGGCACGAATTCAAGCTACTAGCCCTCTTGGC